>NC_050576.1:148577176-148879273 GCF_011100635.1 Trichosurus vulpecula | reverse complement strand
CTCGAGAATCAAAGGGAAAAAGACCTTCAGCCTCTCTAATAAAATAAACAAGGCTTGAGATACTAACTCTGAAATTGAGTCTGGGGTCTTTATAACAATAAGAATCATTGAGATTTGCTGGGATGAAAAATCTAACAGGAATATGTGCACACCTTATTCAAAATAAATAGGACAGTTAAATGGGATAGTATTGTATATTCATGAGAAGAAATCTAGGAGGCATAGGAGGTAAATATGGTAGTAAGTTTTTGGGAAATCAAAGGAGGGGGAAATAAAAGCAACTTTCTTTTTTCTGTCATTAGAGTATACTATAGACCAACTAGACAAAAATAAGATATAAATGAGGAGTCTGGGAACTGACAAATCTGGCATTGAGCCATAATAAAATAGTGAAAGGGGACTAAAATTATCTAGAAATATATTTGGAATTTTCTTGTTTCCCAAAGGCTCAACTAGGTGGTACAATGGATAGAGCACTGGACCTGGAGTCAGGATGACCTGAATTCAAATCTAGCCTCAGACTATTGACTATGTGACCCTGGGCAAGTCACTTAACCTCTGTCTGCCTCACTCTCCTCAAATGTAAAATAAGTGGGAGTAATAATAGCATCTGCCTCTCAGGGTCATTTAAAGGATCAAACGGGATAATATTTGTAAGGCACTCATCACAGTGCCTGGACTATAGAAGGTACTTAATAAATGTTTCCTTCCTTCCTTCCCTCCTTCCTTCCTTCCTTCCTTCCTTCCTTCCTTCCTTCCTTCCCTCCTTCCTTCCTTCCTTCCCTCCTTCCTTCCTTCTTTCCTTCCTTCCTTCCTTCCTTCCTTCCTTCCTTCCTTCCTTCCTTCCTTCCTTCCCTCCTTCCTTCCTTCTTTCCTTCCTTCCTTCCTTCCTTCCTTCCTTCCTTCCTTCCTTCCTTCCTTCCTTCCTTCCTTCCTTCCTTCCTTCCTTCCTTCCTTCCTTCCTTCTTTCCTTCCTTCCCTCCTTCCTTCCCTCCTTCCTTCCCTCCTTCCTTTCAAAAGGAAACTAACTACAAACTTCTTGCCTTGGCTTAATGATAATTTTTTCTTGCCTTGTCTTAATAATAATTTTGTCCTTCAAAAAGATAGAGGAACCAACGAAGAGAAATTGTACTTTCCTTCTGATTCTCCTTAACAAGAAAATTATTGGTTGCTCTTAAGGAAATCATGGGAACCTTGTGGGAAAGTGACCACTCCCTCCTAGGGTTTGTGATTGAGTGAAAAGAAAGCTGGAAATAGTCTCACATTCACACCAGATTTGGGGAGAATAGATTTCAAGGTTTCAGAAGGTCCCAATGACATAAATTCTACAATTGAAATCAGATTGTTAAATATGAACACTTTCAAGAATAAAATTTTGAAAACAAATAGATGACAAATGTTGGAGGGGATGTGGAAAATTGAGGCATTAATTCATTGATGATGGAATTGTGAACTGATCCAACCATTTTGAAGGGCAGTCTGGAATTGTGCCCAAAGAGTCATAAAACTGTCTATACCCTTTGATCCAGCAATGCCACTAATAGGTCTATTTCCAAAAATGATTAGGGAAAAAAGAAAAAGAACCTGTATATTCTAAATGATTTATAGCAGCTCTCTATGTAGTGGCAAAAAAACTGGAAATTATGGGGGTGCCCAGAAATTGCCAAATTGCTAAACAAATCATGGTATATGTTCAGGATGGAATATTACTCTGCTATAAGAAATGATGAGCTCAATGATTTTAGAAAAGCATGTAGAGACCTCCACAAAATAATGAAGAGTGAAACGAGCAGAACCAAGAGAATGTTGTATACAGTAAGAACAATATTGTTTTAAGCAAAAGTTTGAGTGAAAGGTCACTTGACTATTATGAATACCCAAATTAACTACAAAAGACATGTGAAGGAAGATGCTATCTGCATCCAGAGAAAGAACTGATAAATAGAAGTATGTGTAGAATAATTTTGCATATATATGTATATCTACATATGTACATATGCTTGTGTGTATACACATACATATTTGTATATGTATAGATATGTATACCTATTTGTGTCTAATGGTCTAATATATAATGTCTAATATATATGTCTAATGTCATATACATATACATATATGTATATATACCTATTTGTGTCTAATGGTAGACATCTCTAGGGTGTGGGATGAGGAAGAGAGAAGAAAACAAAAGGGAAAAAAAGAAATTTACATGATACCTTTAATATATATTTAAAAGGAATAGTAAATTCTGCATGATAGATTTGAAGTTTCACATGCAACCATCTTTTTTATTATATTGTTATAGAAATGCTTGTTTTGTTCCATAAATTAAAATTCAAATAAATAAAAATAAAATAAAACAAAAAGGAAACAGTCCAATGAGAAAAATGGGGAATTGACTAAAAAAAAAAACAATATGAATGCACTGGGGACTCATCCACCAACTTAGGCCTTAAAAATACACGGACAGAAAATGGAAAGCAAGGGCAGGTGACAGAGGATGCCTATAAACATAAACACATGGCATTGTACTTTCTATAAGAAGAGTTACTAATGCTCAAAACAAGTTGATGCTATTAAAGAAAGCTAAGAACAACCACAAGAATCATTTCTCTAGAGCTGCCCTGGGGAAAGAAGAGGGTCAAAGAAGGGATAGACCTGTTGCTCAGGGTAGGGGTAGTGACACCTCAAATCAGAGGCAGAGCTGCTAAGTTGCCATTCTATTTCTGTGTTCTCTTGCCAAGGCTATTGGGACAGGAAAAGACAGAATAAAAATGGCTAATAGTGTGACCTAAGAAGAGCAGTACAGAGTAGCACCTAACTACTCTTGGTGAATGAATTCATGTCACTCGGCCCAGATAAACTATATCGTCATGGTAATGAAACAATATTGGCAGCTGTGGTTGCAGAGGCATTGTCCCTGATATGTGAACAATTGTTGAGAATGGAAAAGATGAAACAGTGTAGGAGAATGGCATATATCGCCCCAATTTAAAAAAAATTGTCCAGAATTGCTTATTTCCTTAAGGGTAAGTGAATCAACTAGATCAATAATCCAGGGAGAGGGAATGTCATAATGAGAACTGAAAAATTCAGAAGGCAGTCTCACAAAACCTTAAATCCAATTTTTGTCTGAAGGCTGGGTGTTTGTTACAACATCTAGCCTCACAGCAACATTACTTGCTATTGGCAGTAGGCAGGAAGTAAAATAAATGTGGCGAGACGATGGTCAGAGGAGTTATACTGACATCAGTTACAGTAAATTAAGTGCTTTTATGGAAATGGGGTATAGGAATGGCTGGCCCTAAGCAAAATCGTGAAATAGATTGTTTGTCATTGTAGCCTTCTTCTTTCCTTTTTTGCTTTCTCCTTCGTCATTCCTGGACATCTCTATCAGACAGCTCTGGGGACCCATTGCCCTCATGTTTTCCTAGACTGCCTTGGGCCCCAATTTTAGTGTCTCTCCCACGCTAAGTGACCCCAATGAATACCCCAATATCCAATTAACATTTACCCTTCCCTTGTTCCAAACTCGAAGGACCCCGCTTTTTTTCCAACCTTTGATAAAGCAGTCTGTGCTAATAGATGACAATGTGTCACTGTCTTAACCCTCCCAGATAACATATGTACATTTTTTAAAATAACTGTCCAGAGATAATATACTAATCTGACCCCAAAGAAGTGAGGAAGGTGAGACCTTCTGGCCCAGCAGCAAGCCTGTTGGGTCATAGTTTGGAGTAAGTGGGACTTCATGGTACCTCTTCATTGTAGTATGTAAGAGAGAAGGCTTACAAAGCCACAGCATAATCATCAATATAATCATGTAGGAAGGTTCACTTAACTTAGAGCTGACCCTAAGCAAAGTGATATATTGGGTTCTTTAGTCTCTTGGGCAATCTTGGAGTCCACATTGGAACTTTTTATTCTGTGCACCTTAGCTGTGTCTTATCTTGAATGGGTAAAGTCATTAAATATTTCAGTGGTAAGACAGCATTTGATAATTAGACAGAAGAAGCCAGTAATTAATCACTGTTCATGTAGAGCTGAACATCTTGCACACAAAGGTAGGTGGACAAATATTAGGTTTGCACGATGTTCCCAAACCTCTAAGAGCCATGTTTTCCAAACTAAACTCTCCTGTGGACTGGTGAGATAGCTAAATGCCATATGATGGATTGAATCTTGAGTACAGTTCCACGCCCTCTACATCCTCAACTCCTGGGACTGAGAGCTGGGAGAAGGAGAGAGCCAGGCTGGGATTGACAAGATGCAGGGAGAAGGAGGGGGAATTTTTAAGTTTGTAGGTTATTAGATGCAAGAACCCTCAGTCATCAAGCTTTCACAGATTGATAAAGTTTTGCAGCATTCTGAAGTTAGGTGGCAGAAACAGCAGTTGGGGAATACTACAGAGGTGTCAAAGTCTTGGCTAGCCACAAAACTCCCTAGTGTGGCCAGAATCAGATTAAATTGTAATTGGCAAGTGTTTAACAAAATGAATAAAAATACAATACAACGTAGATAATATTAATTTTGGTTTTCTAAGTGATGTGATCTATAAAATGAGCTAGAGAAGAAAATGGAAAACTACTTTAGGATCTCTGCCAAGAAAACCCCAAATAGGGTCATGGAGAATCAGGCGTGGCTGAAATGACTGAAAAATAACAAAAAAATGGCAATTTCTATCTGTGCTTGATACCACTGGTCTAGAGCATATCTCATTTTCTCCACAATCCAGTCTGGTTATTCAGAAGGTAAGTGTGCTGCTTTGTGGTAGCTATGGTGGAGGAGTTCCCCGAACTCACTAGACCTCGTAATGGAACAGGCTGTAACTTGCACAGTCGAAATGCTTTACATTTGAAAAAGCTCAGAGTGGACCTTGTACTTGTACTTTAAATAGTGATGAGACTGTACCTTAAATAGTGATGAGGATGTTGTCCTAGATCCTCTGCTAAGTGACCTCACTTGGGCCTGGTGGTAGACATGCCCCATATCAGAAGCAGGCCATTTCAGGTATCTCATGTCTTTGACTTTTCTCTAGGCCCTTTGACTTTCTGGTGCCATTATTAGGATTTCTTCAACATTCTGATTTCATGAATGCATCAGTGGGAAGCTGTTTTAAATAATTCAACCCAATCTCCATAGTGTAAATTATTCCCTGAGAACAAGAAAGGCACATTAGGATGTGCATGGACTCTAGCCAGTTAATTTGAGATTGGGAACATTTGCTCAGTAAAGCATAGATTTTTTATCTACCTGCTTAGTGTCAGGACCACTGTGTTATTTGGTCTCAGACTTTGAAATTGTAATACAATTTACCTGTGTTGGTGACGAAGCTAAAAACATTAGCAAGGGATCTCTCTAAAGCCCATTTTACTGGAGAAATTGAGGGGTTTGTCCAACATGTCCCAAAAAAGGTTTCCATTGATAAAGTCTGAAAATAATGTCAGTCTTAGTTTAAGCAAAGACATGCCCCACATCTGGTCTCTCTCTAATGCTGTCCAGCTATAAGAAAACCACTCATTCTTATTTTTACTAATGGTGGCTCTTTTGTGTCGATTTAAGTTTAAAAACAATGGTTCTAGTTCAAGTGAAAATTCTCTAGCTATCCTGGAGAGAAATAGTTTTGGGAAATGAAATGCAGCCTAAAAATAATCAGCATATATAAATAATTCTTTCTTCAAAGCACATCTCAGGTCTTTCTTGTTCTCCCTAAACCCCACACACTGCTGATAATATCTCTCCCTCTTGAAATTATAATCTAGTACATCTTATGTACTTTGTGTTTACTTACCCATGTTAATTGAGGCAATGTGCTGTAGTGGATAGGGAATTGAACTTGGAATCAGGAAAGTCTGTGTTCAAATTGGGCTTCAGACACATACTAGCTATGTGACCCTGGGGAAGTCACTGAACTTTGAGAGAAATGATTATTTCTCTCTGTTGACCTGAAAGTTTGGTTAAAGGAGGCAAACAGGCTAGATGATAGAAAAATCCATATTGTTTATTATTTTCCCTTAAAGCATAGTGGACATGCATGCATGGCATCAGGCAAATCTGACTGCTGAACAAAAGAATGAGAAAGCTTATATACATTTTTCTTTAACAGACTCAGCATATCAGGGTTACTCAATTTTATGATCCCCATGTATGTTTAACCACGATACAAGACAAGGATTTTCCGTAATGGAATGGGTTGTAAATACAATAAGTCAGGGTAGTTGACAAAGTGTCAATTGGAATTACAACCCAGGATCTCTGTGTTTAATTTGCCATTAACATTTCATATCATAGTATATGCCCACAAAATATTAAGATAACAAAAAGTCACATAAATCAAGATAGTGTCTGAGGTCAAGGTTCTCACCTTCAATAGCCATGGACAGAGGCTTAAATCAGCCCCATCTGGGCCTGTTGACATAAAAAGAGGCATTTTCTGGGTAAACTCAGAGAACAAAGAAGCTTGGGTTCAGCTCTTCTTCTAGTTGATCATTAATAAAAGGCTATGGGTCTTATTGAAGTTACAAAAATGATATAAAATGGTATTAAATGATCCTCATCTCTTATATCAATAATCAATTATTGAATTAGGACCAGAAATTTTTCCCTTCCTATTTCCTCATTCAGAAACCAGAAACCTATAGGTTGTTCAGTCTCTGAAGGACATTGTTGATGGATGAGATTGCCCAAATCCCTTTAAATGCTTTCCAGTCCTAGGTAGGAGACTAGAGAAGTTTACTAAGAATTTAATATAAGGTAAATTCCAGCCAATTGTATTCTACTCAGGCTTGGGAAGGAGTAAATCTTTTGTCTAGATTGCCCAGGCTGGGAATACTGTGGCTTGAGATGGTCTCTCTTTGTCCTTGAGCAACATAATCAAAGTCACAGCTCCCACTCTCTCATTAGAATAGATCCACCTCTCACTATAATAATCATTCTTCTCATTAATTGTTAACCAATCAGAATTGATTGTTGTTGGGAACACCCACTATTCCAAGAGCATAAAAGTATCAAGATGTCATCTTGATCACTCTGTGGCATTCAAGAGTGCCACTGATCCCTTTTATTAATTATCCACTAGCAATAATTAACAAAATGATTGATTACCCAGAAACTATGTCTCTTGAACTTTTTCTACATCACAACTTTTTTCCTCACCTGTAAAATAAAAGGGTTGGGCTTGATGGCTTATAAGGTCCTACACAGCCCTCAGTCTATGTTACTGTGATGCCTCCTCCCCAATCTAGAATTTAAGATCTCTGAAGGTACAGAGTGTTTTGGTTTTGCCTTTATACACTTAGTATTTGTCACAGGACTTTGAGCTTATGTTCAATGAATTGAGTAAAGGTATCTCACCAAGAATCAACACTAAATTGACCTAGGGCCTAATGTAAGTCCTAAAGTGCCCTGGACATACCTGGGAAATGTATTTGTATTGTTTCATCAAACTGATTGTGGTATCCATTACACTTTTAGTGATTTTGGCCCTAGTTTCATTGAGTGCTGCCTCTTGGTCCTCCATATAAACCATACTTTTCTCACTTTTCTCTATTCCCTAAAGACCTTGGGACTTTTCCATCTACTTATAGCTGAAACCTCTTATAAGTATTGTCTCCTGTTAGAATATGAGAATTCTTGGAGAACAAAGTCTATCTTGCTTTTTTTGTGTTGTAGCCACTGGTCTAAGCACTATGGGCTTAGCATATAGTAAGTGCTTAATAAATGCTTTTGGATTCATTCATCCATTTATTCACCTAGCCAAGAGTTAGTGACAGACATGGAAAGAAAGTTTTTGGTCTTTCTCAAGGTCATTAGAAGCTATGGAAAATACAGTGTAGTGTCAGGCAGAGCAAACCAACCTTGCAGGACAGCTAACATAAATCAATCTGCCTGCCAAGATTTTTATCAGACAGTAAAATTGGCTCTAGCTTCCCCTAGTTCCCTGTTGTTTCCCCTATCACTGTGGTGTCTTTTAAGGGAGGGAACATCAGTAGCTTTAAGAGGGCTGGATTCTAATTTTTAACGAATTAAATGTTCACTTTATAACTGTATACTCAAAGATAATAAAAAGTAAATCTATGTTGCCTGAATGTTGTGTACTGTAAATATGTACAATGAGTAACATATTTGAATAGATGTTCCAATATTTCAAGGATCAATGTTTTCATCAGTGTGGTTACTTCCTTCACTGAGGCTCCTTGATACCCTCTCCCTGCCTTAGTACACGGTCTTTATGAGCTTTTGCAGCTAAAAATATTAATCACTTTTGGTTTTCCTCTCCAAACAGGCTAATCTTTGGATGATTGACATATAGTATATTACTGGGTCTTGATCTCAAACTTTAACAATTCCACTGGATATTTCTTTCCAAGTTAACATTGAATCATTAATGATTATTCTTTGGGTCTACCCAGTCAAAATTCAGATCTGTCTAATTGTATTTTCATCTGCCGCACATCTCTCCTTCTTTGCCAAAGAAACAGACAGCAATGAGGGACTTGGTGAAATGCTTTACTGAATTATGTCCACAACATTCTCTTAATATACCAGTTTAAGAACCCTATTTTTAAAAAAAAGGAAATGAGCTAGGTCTGGCATGCTCTGTTCTTGGCAAAGCTAGATTCGCTCTTCGGGATTGCTTCCTTCTCTAAATGTTAATTAAAGCAGTTAGGTGACATAGTAGATAGAGTGTTGGACTTGCAGTCAGGAAGATAAGTTTAAATCCTAGCTCCAGCACTTAGTAACTATATGACCTTGGGCAAGTCACATAACCTCTCTCAGACTCAGTTTATTCATCTGCAAAATGAGAATGATAATGGCACCTGCCTCACAAAGTGGTGGGTAGGACAATAACAAATCAAATGCATTCAGAACTTATTTCCTTTGAGTCTTAGCCTTTCACCCATATCCCTTTAGATCACCAATGGTGAATGGAAATCTTGGATGACAAACCAGGCTAAACTTGGCTCCAAAGGTTTACAAGTTGTTTTGAAAGTTTATATAGATTAATATCAACATTCGATATGATGCCTTTCTTCTGAAAAGCTTGAATTACCTCCAATCTTCATCACGTCATATCCGAGCTAAGTACCACGATGGCCATAAATAATAAATAAGTATGGCCATAAGTAATAAATGCCATAGATATACAGGAAGAGGAAGAGGAGAACTCACCAACTTGTCCTCAGCTTCCTTGCAAGTCACAGCCAGAAGAAGGGACTAAAGTTTCCTGACTCTGACCATTGGCATGGTGCCATATTACATATTTATTAAGTAGTTGTGGGTTTTCTGTAGCAGCTTTTCTTTGAAAAGTTCAGGGAGCTGCCCTGAGAACTTTTCAACCACAAACATTCTTCCTGGGGATAAACAGGGGAAGTAGAGCAACAGGAGAGAGAACAGGAGTCAAGTTGGTCAACAGCACAATATAGAGTGAATCTTGTACATCAGACTTGATTAAAGACCATGCTGCCTTTCTGTGTGTGTGTGTGTGTGTGTGTGTGTGTGAGAGAGAGAGAGAGAGAGAGAGAGAGAGAGAGAGAGAGAGAGAGAGTGAGAGAGTGAGAGAGACAGAGACAGAGACAGAGATTCAGTTTTAGTAGCTGTGTAAACCTGGGTAAATCATTTAACTTCTTTCAGTCTCAGTTTCCTCATATGTCAAAAGGGAATAATAATAGTACCCAACACCCAGGTATCGTGAGGATGAGATACGCAAACCTTAAAGTGCTACATAAATACTAGCTATTATTGCTAACCATCCCTTCAATATTCTTGAATTTAGCCTGGAATCAAAGTCAAGCTCAGTGCCTTAGAGTCTATAGACTCCATTCTCTTCCTTTTTTTAATATCTCAACATTCATCCTTTCTCACCCCTAACGATATCTCCTCTGTTCTCCATGATATTTCCAGGATAACTTCAGTTGGTTCAGTGGTCATCTGCCACTTCCTGTAGTACTCTATGACACGGTTCATTGGATTTGGTAAATTGCAATCCTCCAGGTTGGCAGGATGCTTTCTTACCATCTCCCTCTTCATCTTGGGTACCAACTTATTGTGCGGCCATTTTTTTATTCTGTGCTTTTCAGTCCAAGGATCTCTCTCTCTCTCTCTCTCTCTCTCTCTCTCTCTCTCTCTCTCTCTCTCTCTCTCTCTCTCTCTCTCTCTGTCTCTATCTGTCTCTGTCTCTATCTGTCTCCACGTGTGTCTCTTTTCCCCTCTCTGTCTTTCTCAGTCTCTATCTCTCTCTGTCTCTATCTCTCTCTATCTCCATCTCTGTGTCTTCCTGTCTGTCTCTGTCAAAAGAGATGTGAATTTAAAAATGAGCAACTCTGCCCTCTCTCCAGCTTTGGTTAGCATTCTCTCATCTTCTCCAAAGACCACTCCTACCCTTTCCTTTATCTGCTTCTTTTCCCCTATATATCTAAAAACAAAAGAAAGAAATCAAACCTTAAGTTCCATCTTTGTTGTCCTGAGCTTTCTTTACTAGCCTCTGACCTTTAGCATTCCTGAAACTATTCTTATAGGACTGGGCCATATTTATCTTCTGTTATTACCTTGACTTTATGTATGTATACATACATATATATATATATATATATATATATATATATATATATATATAAACACACATATATAAACACACACATATATATACACATACATAAATAATAAGATAATAACTGAGGATAAATATGGCCTAGTCCTGTAAGAATATATATACATGCATATGCACACATATATGTGTATATGTATGTGTGTATGAATAAACATACATACATGTATGTATTAATATATGTGTATATATGTATATCTTTTAAAAATTCAAATTAGTTGAATTTTTGAGGTCTTGATTTGGCAGTGTGGCATATCAGATAAAGCTGGCCTTAGAGTAAAGACAGCCTTGGTTTAAAATCTCATGTCTGATACGTACTGGTTGTATGGATCAGGGATAGTCACCTAGCTCTCTATAATCCTATGCAACTGTCTACAAGTCTAAGTTGTAAAGCAGGAGCCAATCTACACGGGTAAAGCATATTTCCTTTCTGAGATTTCCCTATACCAATGAAATCATAGTTCCAGTCCTTGAAAAAAAATGTTATAAACTTTTCAGCCCAAATCTCTGAACTGGCAACTGATTTTCTGGCTCATTTCAGTTTTTGCCTGGACACATTCTGACATCAATCTGGCCCGGTTTCCTAATGTACTCCAACTTGCCTTCTCACTCAGACATTGCTTCGTCAGGCCCAGGATTCTCTTTCTCTGCTCCTTTACCACCCTCCCTCTGCCCCTACATGGGTTTGCCAACCACTGACATAGAAAAGGCTCTGCCCTGGGCAGTGTCTGGCACAATGGGAAATGATGAAGACAGAAACAAGAAAAAAATTGAGGGCAAAACCATGGATGACATAAACCTTAAGGGTCTGGGGAACAAAAGAATCAGAAAATGTGATAGAAAAAATGGAGCAGAAGGCAAGAAAGGAACAAGAAAAATGTGGTGGCATTGAAGCCAGGAGAAGGAATGCTCAGTGATGTCTAGAGCTGTATAGATGTAAAAAGGAATGAAGACCGAACCAAAAACAAAAAGAGAAAGGCTATTGGGTTTGCCACTGTGGAGGTCACTGGTGATCTTTGAGAGAGCAGTTTTAGAAGAGTGGTTGGGATGGAAGCTAATTTATAAAAAAGTGGAGAAGTGGCTAAAAATAATATTAGATAACATTTATATTGCACTTATTATGTGCCAGGCACTATGCCAAGTGCTGCCTCATTATTATCTTATTACAACAATCCTGGGAGGTATATGCTATTATTAACCTCATTTTACAGATGAGGATATTGAAGCTAGGTGACTTGCCCAGGATCACCTAGCTAGTCAGTGTTTGAGGCCAGATTCAAACTCCTGATTCCAGACTCAGAACTTTACCTACTCAGTCTACTGATCCAAAAGAAAAGCTATTAGGTGTAGTTCCACTATACGCTTATCACTGGGCAGCTGGGTGGTGCAGTGGATAGAACACTGGGCCTGGAGTTGGGAAGATTCATCTTCCTGAGTTCAAATCCTGCCTCACACTCTTAGTAGCTTGTGACCCTGGGCGAGTCATTTAACCCCATTTGCCTTCATTTCCTCATCTGTAGAAATGAGCCGGAGAAGGAAATGGTAAACCACTCTAGTGTCATTGCCAAGAAGACACCTAAATAGGGTCACAAAGAGTCAGACAGGACTGAAAAACTGGACTCTTATCACTCTATTTCTGGAATGCTGTGTTTAGTCCTGGAAACTTCATTTTAGAAAAGACAGATAAGTAAGAGTATATACAGAAGAGTCTAATCAGGATAGTGAAAAGACCAAACAATATACCACCCGAGAATCAGTTATAGGGTCTGTGGAAGTTTGGCCCAGAGGAAAGAAAACTATGTGGCACTATGGTAATTTGTCTTCAAGTATTGAAGAGCTATCATATGGGAGAGTTCTACTTGACTTGAGAAAACAGAACAAGAAGACAGAAGACAGCAATGATTGGATATCGCAAAAAGGCAGATTTAGGTTCACTATTGCAAAGAAACACTTTCTAACAATTAGGCCTGTTCAAAGGTAGAATGAGTCAGTCACCTTAGAAGCAGTGGGCTCTCCCTCATTAGCAGCTTTGATGAAGAAGATGGATTCACACATTAAGGATGTTGTCAAAGAGGTTGGTTATTGGTCAGGCATGGCTCAGACTAGATGGTCTCTCGACTTTTAAATTCTCTGATTCTATGTAGACAATATTGTCATGAAATATGGTGCTAAAAGAGACGGACATAGTAAATGGTAAATAGGTACTTTTTCTAAGAATTAAGGAGACCTTTGCCTTTTTGTATACAGATGGGAAGGAGCCAGGGGACATAAACCACCTTTAAAACACATCAAAAGGAGAGAAACTGGAAAAGAAAAAAGAGTAGGAAAGAAGTGAGAAATATGCCGAGATAAGAAGTGGAAGAAATGGACCGTGGGAGTTTTAACACTATATAATATATTAGGAAAAGACAAGAAGACTAAACTAGACCCCAAATCATGGGTTTTAACTTCCTGTAGATAGTAAACTCCTTGAAGATGGGACCTGGCTGATCAAGCACTGATTCCAAGGACCTGTGAAGTTAATGTAATTCCAATCAGAGTCCTCAGATCTCCCCAGAGGATATCAGTTCAAAGAACAATCTCAGGATTTCATCAGTCTTTAAAAAAAAGAGAGAGAGAGAGAAAGGCCATTTTTATGATCTAATCCCTAGAGAGCCAAGAGGAGACTTCTGGAGTTAATGTCATGAGATCAGGGAGGGTGGGAACTTGCTATTTATATTAGAAGAGCCAAAGGAAATTGATGATTACACTTCATTTCTTACCTTTTCCATAAAAAGCATTAACACTGGATGTCATCATGTTGCCCTTCACCAAAAAGAATGAACAGGTACTAAGGAACTTTAGGCTGTATTTCAAATATAACTAGCCTTGCCTTGGATTAGAACGAAAGATTGCATCAATAGAAATTTCCTTTGAGGCAAATGACTCAGCTGTTTGTCCATGACTTCTCAGGCATTTATAATTGAAATTTACAGTCTTCTCCAGAAATGTACCCCCCTTGGGCCAAGGACCTTCTCTTTGAACAGTATATGGTATTATTTTCTTTCCTCCTTTCCTAATTTCCTTCCATCCTTACTTGTTCAAGCCCTCCCCTCCCTTCCTTCCTACCTATGTTTATCCACCTACTAAGACATTAAACAAAACTTATTATTAATCAGATGACATCAATCAAATGCATTTCCTAATTATCTAACATAAATGAATCGTTTTATCACCTTTAGCATTTTATATGAATCATGTTTAAAACTGAGTGCAGCATTCAATTAAAGGAATAATCATAATTAATGTTTACATAGTGCTTACCAAATGCCGGGTCTTGTGTTAAGCACATTTTTATCCCCTTTACAGATTAGTAAACTGAGGTAAATGGAGATAAGATTGCTTACCTAAAATCATTCAGCCATCAAATATATAAAGTTTGAGACTCTTTTTTGCTTTCTAGTATCTTCTATTATTTGCACTTAATAACATTTTATTTTTTTCCAATTACAGGTAAAGATAGTTTTCCACATTCATTTTTGTAATATCTTGAATTCCAAATTTTTCTCCCTCCCTCCCTCCCCCCACCCTCCTCAATACAGCAAGCAATCTGATATAGGTTATAGGTGTACAATCATGTGTGACTTTTCATTTAAAGAATTTCTTTTCATTCATTTTTTGGGAGGGTGGGGCGGCAAAGGTGTCTAGACCTGTCATCTCACTGGTATAGATAAGTATATGAAATTTAATCTAAAGGGGCAGGGGGGTAGGAAAGGGACACCTTGTGTATTAACAAATTTTTCATCTAGAGAACTGAAAAGCTTGTGTTACTCTGAGTTTTAAGAACAGTTTAATTACAGTTTCGTAGACTAAGTCCTTTAGTGTTTTCATTATGGATCTTTTCCCCCCATCACTTAAAAAAACAGCAAACAAAATTCACTCTAAACCAAAATTTTAACTCATTGCTAAATGTAGTGTTTCTTGGGAGTTATCAGAAACAATATATTATAACAGCAAAGTTTATAAAATTGTGCTTAGGGATCTATTTTTTTTTTGCTAATCCTTTTTGTAATTGTCATTCCCAGTTACTAAGTTCTAGATGAATTCATATATAAGTAACGTTAACCAATTTGGACAGAAAGTTTATCGCCTCTCTCCTTCTCTCTCCCTCTCTCTCCCTCACCCTTTTCCTCCTCCTCCTCCTCCTTCTCCTCCTCCTCCTTCTCTCTCCCTCTCTCTCTCTTTCCCTCTCTCTCTCTCTCTCTCTCTCTCTCTCTCTCTCTCACACACACACACACACACACACACACGCACAAAACAGCAGCATGGTCTTCAGTTTAGTCTGATGTACAGGATTCACTCTACACTGTGTATTGACCAGCTCTGTTTGTGACTTCGCTTCTCTCTCCTGTTGCTCTACTCCCCCTGTTTATCCCTAGGAGGAATGTTTATGGTTGAAAAGTTCTCAGGGTAGCTCCCTGAGTTTTTCAAGGAAAAGCTGCTACAGAAAACCCACAACTACTTAAATAATAAATGTGCTCTATGGCACCAAGCCAAATGCTCAGAGTTAGGAAACCTTAGTTCCTTTTTCTGGCTATGACTTGTATGGAAGCCAGGGACATGTTGGTGAGTTTTACCCTTTCTCTCTGTGTGTCTAGTGCAGTGAATACTTATTGCCAAGATACTTAGCTAGGATGTGATGTGGTGAAAACTGAAGAGATCCTGAGGTGAGGGTGAGCTTTTCAGAAGACAACCACCATGTCTAATTTTGACATCAATCTGTGTACATGTTCGAGACTCCTTGTGAACCTTTAGAGTCAAGTTTAGTCTGGCTTATTATCCTAGGTCTACATGTGTAATGTTTACATAGGTGATCTAGAAAAGAATGGAGGTATAGTGGAAAGAGAGTTAGGCTAGGGCCCAAGGAAAGTAAGTTCTACTCCTGGCTACTTATTACTGGTATGATACAATAGAAAGAACACTACCTCTGGAATCAGAGACTTTAGGTTCAAATATTGTAGATTACTTGTGTAACCTTGGGTAACATCATGTTCTTAAGCCTCAGTTTGGCCTAGGAATAAGGGGGTTGAACTTGATGGCCTCTGAGTCCTTCCCACTCTAGAGAGATTATCATATGAATAAATTTTGTGACTTTGGGAAAGCCCCTCAGCCTCTCTGTACTTTATTTTCATTACCTGAAAATGGAGTGTTTGACACAGTAAAAAAAAAATCTCTGGATCTATTTTTAGAAGATAAGGTTAATTTCCTATTTCTGTCCCTACATACATGACCTGGAACAAGTCACTTAACCTCTACGGGACTCAGTTTCCTGTTAATAGTAAGAGCATTAGACTGAATCCTTTAAGATCCTCTTGTTCAGTAGTTTCAGTTTTGTTCGACTCTTTGTGATCTAAAGATACTGGAGAGGTTTGCCATTTTCTTTTCCAGATCATTTTACAGATAAAGAAATTGAGGCAAACAGGGTTAAGTTACTTGCCCAGGGTTATACAACTAGTAATTATCTTAGGCTGGTTTTGAATTCAGGTCTTCCTGACTCTAGGCCTGGCGCTCTATCCACTGTGCCACCTAGCTTCCCCTTAAGATCCTCACTCCATGTCTAAATTAACAATTTTATGATCTAATGGTCCCAGAATTACAGCATTTGAGAGAGTAGTGTGACAGGTAGAAAATGAAATGACTGAGGAAAACAAAGGTGCAATCTTCTAAGCGTATCGATTTATTAAGTAATGCATGCCAGTTGCCTAACAAATTGGGACCAGGCCCATTCCTCAACTTAGGACTGGACCCTGAATATTGGGGGAGACAGACTTTTATACATTAAAAACAATTAATCAAACAAGACCAATTAATTAAAAGAAAACAGTACAACATTAGGTAATCTGATTTCTAATTGGGTGAAAGATTAGGGACTTTCCAAGTTGGAAGGGGGAAAATGAACAGGTACAATTCCCTGAATTCAGAAAAAGGAGGTGTCCCACTCCCTAATTATCTGTAAACAATAAAGGAAACATGACACAATAATTTATTAACAGCCTGAAATCAGTTTTCAGATAAGATATATGGGTTGCTTAAGAAGTGAAATCGTGAGAAACCTCCTTGTAGGAATCTCTAGATCTGACCGAGTTTCTGGTCAGCAGGACCTAGGGCTTTAGTTAAGGATCTCTAAGCAATAGGTAGATGTGGTCCAGTTTTCCAGCCACAGGGATAGGTTTAAACAATGCAGTAAGGTTTTCTCCCAATTCCCACAATTGAAGAAAGTATTCTCACAAGACAGAAATTGGACTAGACCCATAATTAAGTGGAAATTAAGCTAGCTCCAGAATTGAGTCACAAGATAGAGTCATTGTGGTTCACTTAATTCTCAAAATTAACCACTTGCTGTCCTAATCCCTTCAATTCCCTTAGTAGGAAGGGACTTCAATGGCTACCATACACTAAAGGGATCCCTACTATAATCTACTTGACAAATGTTCCCAAACTCTGAAGACCTCCAAGAAATGGGAACCTGCCACCTCTAGTCTTTCCTCCTTATTGTTAGGAAATCTTTATTAGCCTCATTTTCCCCTTTTGATGTTTCTACCCATTGCACCTATTTCTGCCCTCTGGCCAAAAAGAACAAGTCTACTCAATTTTCTACATAATAGTCAGATACTGGAAGACAACATCATGGCCCCATTGAATCTTTTCTTCATCAGGTTAAACATCTCTAGTTCATTCCTCTGATCCTTTGATCCCAAGGACTTGAGGCCCTTCAATATTCTGGTTACCTTCCTATGGCTTCTTCCCAGCTTCCCACTGTCCTTAAACTGTGGTGCCCTAAGCTAAAACAATACTCCAGATATAGTCTCATGAGGACAGAGTACAGTGGGACTATCATCTCCCTTTTCTTCCCGTAAGCTGTTTTATAATAATAATATACCAATTAGCTATTTTGGCTACTATATCACACTGTTGATTCATGTCGAACTTGCAAAACCCACAGATCTGTCTCAATATGACTGCTGTCTAACCACCTCATCCTCACCTTGTACGTGTGAAGCTGACTTTAATACCAAAGTGCTAGGTATCTCTAATAAATTTCAGCTTGTTAGATTTAGCTCAGTGCTCTCCAGAGGTGGGGAACTTGGGACCTCAAGGGCACGGACCCTTCGAATCCAAACTTAGGACCTCAAGTATGACCCTTTGACCGAATCCAAATTTAGGTTCTCAAGTGCGGTCCTTTGACTTAATCCAAACTTGGGTCTTAAAGGGCTGCACTTGGGGACCTACAGGGCCAGGTTCCCCACCCTTGCTCTAGCCCATCAAGAGCCTTTTGAATCCTAACTCAGTCATCATTTCTATTAGCTCTTCCTCTCAGGTTTGGGCCATCTCCACATTTGCTCAGTATATACCATCCAGGGACTTTATTCAAGTCATCAGTAAAAATATTAAATAACATAAGGCCAAGCACCAAGGTCTAGGGTACTACTCCCTGGGACACCTCCTGCCATGCTGACATTGAACCGTGGACTCCACGAATCCAGCTACCCAATCAGTTAGGAATCCATTTGGTTTATTTTTGTCAATTCCATGTCTCTCAATCTCCTCCACAAGAATAGTATGGGATGCTTTCTCAAAGGCTTAGCTAAAATCTAGGTAAATTCTATCCACAGCATTCTCCTCATCTGCTAGCTTAGTAATCCTTTCTAAAAACAGACATCAGGTTAGTGTGGCATGACCTCTTCTTAATGAGCCAGGCCAGCTCTTTGTAATCACCACTTTCCTTTCTAGATGGTAGCCAACCATCTTTAAAATGATCTCTTTTAGAATTATCCCAGGAATAATGAAGTCCTGCTCACTGGTCTGTATTTTCACATACTCTGTCTACTTCCCTTAATTTTTTTTGAGACATTCGCCTTTCTCCAATTTTGTTCAACTTCTCCCAATTTTGCATTGACATTTCAGGTATTAATGACAGTAGTTGAGCAACCTTATCTGGCAGTTCTTCTGGGACTTTTAGTTTATATGGCCAAGGGACTTCAATTCATCAAGGGAAGTTAGGTGCTCTCTTCCTATCTCCTTCCATATTTGAGGTATCAGCTAACTACTCATTATTCTTTTATTTTAAGTGCAGATATCATTCTCCTTGGCAGAGAAAACAACAACAAAATAAGAATTTAGGTGTCAGTTATCACCATCCCATTCACCCCAAGCAAGAGTACTATTCCTTCTTTGATCCTCCCTTTTCTCCCAAACAGCTAAACTAAGCAAAATCATCAGTCACCAAAGTGATGTAGGCAGCAGCTGCACATAAAGGCAAATTATCTCCTTCTACAATTTCTACTCTTCACAGACTATGATTTGAAGGGAAGAGGCCATTTCATGCAACCAGTCCTTGATCAAGAATCCCTCCTCCTGATACTTAAGTGATCATTCAGCCTTTGCTTGAAGACATTCTCTGACCTACATAGCCTACTACCTCCAGAGACAGCTCATTCTACTTATGGATAGCTCATTCTTTTAAAATATTTCTTTACTTTAGGCTCAAATTTGCCTCCTTGCAACTTTATTACACAGAAGGGATAGGGCAACGGACTTGGGATCAGGAACACCTGAGTTTACATCTAGGCTTAGAACAATTTAGCTATGAGAGGATGGGCAAATCACTTAGCCTCTCTGTATCTTACTTGGGATAATATTAGCATGTGCCTCACAGGGTTCTTGTAAGGATCAAATGAGTTAACATATGTAAAGGGATTTGCAAACCTTTAAGCACTATGTAAATAACAGGTATTATTTGTTTCCTAGTGTTCTAGATCTCCAAGAGACGATTGTTTTCATAAAGACAAGGATACTGCCTTAAGGAGCTATGATGAATGTTTTCTATTTCCTCAACTTATACATTTTGCAAACAATTTCACATCAACCTAAACAGATTGCCCAATACCTTTTATGTATCTGTTTTTTGCCTTTATCTGAAGCAGATTAGGGCCATTCTAACAATTGGTAATCCCCTATTTTTGCTTCTCATCCATAGCCTGGAGAAACCCCACACTGACTTCATCATCATCATCATCATTTTTATTACCTCCAAACTCCATGGAATGAAAAGCTTTTGAAATATAAAGTTCCAGGAGAGGAAATCAAACTCATGTGAGAACAAGATGATGCACATCTTATTTCCATCACCCTATTTGTGACTAGAGATGTCCCAAACATGATTTCAATGAGTCTACAGATGATTTGTTTATTCAATAATAAAAAGCAACCATTTTATTCACATGTATAGCAGTCAGGAGAGCAACAAAAGAATAAGAGATCTGATGATCTCTCTCAGAACTGTTTCTCTTTCCATCAATCTAAAATGAAAAAGAATGAGAAAACAATAATACTCATCATTTTTCTGCAATTAGAGTTGTCTTAAATTTACAGAATTTACAGAAGATGAACCCCAATACTTTTATTGTCATTTTTTAAAAAAATAATTATTTCCACCTATTCAAATAGTCCTCCTAACATTAAGCATAATAGAATTATAAGACCATTTCTAGCTGAACCTAATCAAACATAAGAAAAAAATGAGCATGATAATAACTAATATTTATATGACACTTTAAAGTTTGCAAAGCAGATTGCATACATTATTTCAAGAAGGATTTGTCAGCCACTTGTTTGTCTATCACATACTGCTAGAAATCCTTCCTTGTAGATCCAAAATCATGTGAATTTATCCAAGAAATGTGGTTGAGTACTTGCTTCCGCCCTACAGTAGCTCACATTGCTCTGACCACACTGTCAGTACTCTCTACCACCACCTGGTGGCAGCAAAGTAAAGACTCATCTTGTCAATTTGATCAATACCTCAAAACCCAATCTTAGGCACAGACTGTAGGTCCTAGAACCTTCCTTTCATGGAAAATCCAAATTTATCAAATTATTCTATTAAACCTACACAGCTTCTGTTAAAAGTAATGGGGAATGGGTTTGCTGAACATGCATAGCCCAAGTTCTTTGGATATATGAGTAACTAAATTTCCAATTCCTTCCCTTTCCATGACACTCGCTTCTCCTTCAAAGTGTCACCCAAACATCATTCCTAAGTTGGTAACTCCTGTTGTTTATCTTCTTACTCATATCAGTGATATGAATTAGGAAAATCCTGGTTTATGATCATATACTTAGAACTGGAATGACATTTAGAGGCCATCGAGACCAAGAGATCACATGATTTACCCAGGGTCATATGGATAGTGTTTGAAGCAGGATTATTTGAACTAAGTTCAGCTCTCTGTTCATTATTTCATTCTCCCTCTCAACCCAGACTCCCACTGACAGCTAATCACATTCTTGCTGCATTTACATATTAAGAGATTTAGTTCATCATCTGTCAGTCTTCAGCTGGTCTTCTCTGATTTGATATTCCTTATAGCTTTCTTGTGTCTATCTCCTCTTCCTGGTAAAATCCAAATATTGGTTTTAAGGAGAAAGAACCCTATTCCCCTTTCCATCTTTATAATCTTTCCTATATCCTTGAGATAATATGTTTATAATAATAAATTCTTAAAATAAAACTAGCATGGTTGTTAAATAACATTGTGAGGGAGGTGGGTCTTTTTCTTTTATACCCTAGGAGGCTGAAGTAGGCTGTGCTCATGCCATGCTCTCTCCAGTTCTTAACTAGTTTAACTTCTTGGCTGCTGTATCACAGCAAGGTTTCATCAGATGTCTGGGTTCTTTGGTTAAAAGAGTAAAAAACAGAAAAACAAACTCAAAAAGCTTTAATTTCTCTAGTCAGTGGGTCCTTTTATCTACAGATGCCTTTGGCTCTGGAGAGATAGAATGCTGGTGTGGGGGAGGACACAGGAGAGATGAGGATGACTATTTGGGTTTGGTCTATTCTAGGTCCTACATTCAGGGGTGAGAGGTAAGAAAGGATCATGAGCTTTCCTTCTAGGATGACCAGCCTAGTTCATGAGAACAAGAAAGGAGATAGAGACACAGGACAGATGGTTTTATCTGGTTATAAAGATATACAGTTAGGCTAGAACTTGAATGTTCTAGAGTATGGTCAGAATACAGGAGAATGAAGAATGCCAATAAGACCGACATGTTTGGTGACTTCTGGAAGAAGGAGGAAGCCATACAGGTCCATGTATATATGAAAGAAAGAATCCTGGATTTCCCCAGAGGACCTGGTTTAAATCCCAGTTATTCTTACTAGCTGTGTTACTTTTAAGTTACTTAACCTCTCTAGGGCTCATTTTCCTTATGTATAAAACAAGGGTTTTGATGATATTTAATGCACCTTCCAGTCATAACTCCATGACCGTGGAGGTGGGGTGTGAGGGAGGGAACTGCCATCTTAGAAGCATTCCTTGTGGTAGATTGAATTGAATCAATTGCCCTAGTATTCTTACTGGGCACTGTACATTTGATTGCCACCATTAGGAGATTTGCACTGACATTACAGTGGATGGTAGTTTTATAACCAGTACCTCATTCACCAATGCAGAAGCTGCTATTTTCTTTTTCATGGCATTCAGGATGGCAAATTGAATTAGGAAAGGGGGAAAAGGAGAATAAGCATTTACACAGCACCAATTGTGTGCCAGATGCTGTGCTAAGCACTATATATTATCTTATTTGATCTTCACAACAACCCTCTGAGGCAGGTGCTCTTATTATCCCCATTTTATAGTTCAAGCAAACAGAGGGTAAATGACTTGTCCAGGGTCACATAGCTAGTAAATGTCAAGCCAGATTTGAATTCAGGTCTTTATGACTATAGGCCAAGTGTTCTATCCAATGTACCTCCTAGCAGCCTCAATATTTTGAGTGTCTTAATATTCTTATCAACCCCTGTTAATGTAATTCCCACCATTATCTTACATCAACTTTACAGTGGGTGGTAGTTTTCATTGGTAAATGAAGCAGCACTTCATTTACCAATATAGAGGCTACCATTTTCCTTTACTTCAAAGAAAACTTGCTAAAAATATTCCATTGGTCCTGTTTCACAGTAATTATGTGGAATGTTTCACACAAATCAGAAGGAAATGGTATTTACATTAGAAATGCTAGCAAAAGCTGGTCCCTCCTTATCTTGGTAAAGCAGTAAAACAACTGGGGGATATATAAATGGCTAAAGGGCTGTCCTTGAGAAAAACCCAACGGTACCATGAATCCAATTTTACTTCGTAGAGTGGATCCTTTGGGATACCAAATGTACTTGAATATTTAGCTAGGAAGTATTTTTCCAGTTTAAATAAATTGTGTCTGTGTTTCTGGGGCAAGCAATGGACTGAGGATTTGGGGACTCCCAAGGTCGCATCTCTCAGCTTTATCAATGATTTATTGTTTGACTTTGGGGACATTTTGTACTTTACCTCAGTTTTTTTCAGTAAAAAAAAATGAAGGGTAGTCATCCATTTTAAATAGTTAAGGAATCACTTCAAAATTTATTTTTAAATCTCTGCAAATAGAAAAAAAAATTATAACATTAACAACAAACCTAAGATTAACTGTCCCAGAGTCTAAAAAAAGTCCCAGATTTTGAGGATGACCAAGTTTTGATATCCTCTATAATCACCTCAAAACTAACAAATTTTGTTTTCCAAGGCAGATTTACTTAATAAGAGTAGTCTCATTATACCTTCTTTTATTTTTTTATATTTTGTAAAGTGAATAGATATTAAATAGATGTATGTGTCTTTCCTTTCTGAGTATTTACTGCTTTTATTCTTACCTCTTTTCTCTTTGAAGCCTTTTACTTGGCTTTACAAAAGAACATTCCCCTCCTCTTTTCACTCACCTATTTAACACTGGTATCTAAACTCATGAGAGAGTTTGACCCTCAGCTCCAACTCCACCTAATTTCTGCTTTAGAAATCCTATCACTAAGGTAAATAAAACTGTGCATACCCTTTGAACCAGCAATGCCATTACTTGGTCTATATCCTAAAGAGTTAAAAAAAAAGACAAAAAATTGGACATTGAGGAGATGCTCATCAATTGGGGAATGGCTGAACAAGTTGTGGTATGTGACTGTGATGGAATACTATTGTACCATAAGAAATGATGAGCAAGATGCTCTCAGAAAAAACCTGGAAAGGTTTACATGAACTGATGCAAAATGAAACGAGCAGAACCAGGAGAACATTGTATACAGGAACAGCAATAGTATATGATGATTGACTAGGAATGACTATGCTATTTTCAGCAATACAAAGATCCAAGACAATTCCAAAGGGTTTATGCAGGAAATGCTATCCACTTACAGAGGAAGAACTGATGAAGCCTGAATGTAGATACTTTTTTTTTTTGCTTTATTTTTCTTGGGGTTTGTTTGGTCTGTTTTCATTCACATGACTAATATGGAAATGTTTTGCATGACTGCACATGTATAACCTATATCAAATTGCTTGCCCTCTCAGGGATGAGGGAGGGGACAGAGGGAGAGAATTTGGAACTCAAAAAACATTTTAAATGATTTTTAAAATTATTTTATATGTAATTGGGAAAAAATAAAATATCAAATTAAAAAGAAAGAAATCCTGTCACTATCTTCCCAGAGCTAATCGCAAGGGACAAAACTTTTCCATGGAGCCAACAAAATCCTACCTCTTCCCAATGTTTCTTTAACTCTTCCTATGGCTGTTTTCACTAGCATTTGCTTAACTCAAATCCTTATCCTGTAATAACATAAGCCTGAAGAAGGAAACTCTGCTTCTGAGAGCATCAAACACTAGTTTGTCTCTCTCATTCGTTCTTCTGAAAATGGTAGTCTAGGTAGCATAGTGGACATATGTTGGACTGGGAATTAGAAGACCTGAGTTTAAATCCTGCTTCAGACATTTACTAGCTGTGTAACCTTGAGAAAGTTGCCTAACATCTCTCACCTTATTTTCCCCATATGTAAAATAGGGATAATGATATCACCTACCTCACTGGGTTGTTGTGAAGGCCAAATTGTTGTTGTTCATCCTTTATTTTTGAAGAGGACCAATGACTCATCAGGCAATGTCTTGACTTGCACATGGATTAAATTCAAGAGAAGCAGAGTTGCACAAAGTTGTCAGACTCACTTTCTCTCCAGAATCATCAAAGTAATGGCAAGCAGGGTGAGACTTGGTGCTGTTTTTTCTTTTGGAGGACTTCTCAGCACTAAAGCAATCAAGTGCCTTTGAGTCTTGCCTTTGTTTCAATCAAGAGTCTTTGATTAAATCAAGAGTATTTGATGACCTGTTTAAGTCACAAAGAAGCCTAAGTCACATGAGTTTGAGTCATATGATTGTGATGCCCTCTGACCCTGAAGAAGCTTATATATACTCAGAGGTTTGCATTTTTGATTTGGGGGCTCACTCATTGGAAGAGTGTTTGTGCGATGACTCTAGGTAGCCATTGAGGAGCCCCCTGGCTTTGAAAACCCAGATGTTGGTGCTTCTCTCTCTCTGGTAACTATGTATGTATTGCTATGGTCAGACAGAAGCCTGTCTGTTGATTTGTATTATTTTCTCTGTTTGTAATTTCTGTTTGTATTTGCTCAGAAGTTCAGGGTGCCAACTTTTTCCCCAGAACTAAGTGAATGATATATGTATGCTTAATTAAAGTAAGATTGTTAACCCCTTAAAGTTGTTTTCCTTAGAAAAGCAGATCAAAGAGCCTGTGCTAGCAGCCCTCCTGTGTGCTGGTGGTGTTGGTCTTGTTGTTGGTCTTACACCTTCACAGCAGCTGCTAGTAACATTGTTGTTACAAAATGGCATAGTCAGCAGGATCTGCATAAACTAAAAGGAAAGTATGGGGTTTGGGAGGACTGAGATAGTGGTTGGATGTTTTCCAATTATTGGGTTGCTCTTTATACTTCTTGTGGCTATGATTCTGTGGACCCCCAGAAGTAGCAGCAGCCTGAGGGAAAACAGGCAAGTAGCAGTGACTGGAGTGGTTTCTCAGGTGCCTAGAGCAGGACCACTGGGAGATAACTTCTCCTTCCCCCTCCCTACCCCAGTAGCACTCCTGAGTGAAGAGGTCAGAGCAACAGCTGTGGGAGTAAAACAAGCCTGTGGGAAGTGGGGATGGCCAGAGCCAGGGCTAGAGTGGATTAGCTTATCTCCAGACTGTGCTGGAGGGGTGAATGCCCTGAAAGGTATTGTATTCAAAACCCAGACCAGAGTGGATTGATCCCTGGACTAGGAACGGAGAATTTCCAGTGTACCAACCAAGCAGAAGTGGTTGGTGAGGTGAGAAACAACAGAGATCTGCCCACGTGCCAACCCAGCAGCAATGGAGAGCTGCCTGCATCAGGACTCAGGCAGAAGCTAGGAGCAGCCAGCTCCTGCTGGAGGATGAGGCAGGATAAAAACTTTGCAGCAAGGTGCTGAGTGTGCTTTTCTGCTGAGTTCCCCTGGGATGATTTAGGACCCATGGGGGAGGGTGGAGTTGTCTAAGGTGGGTGGGGAGAAGTGCCTTGTTACAAGGGACAAGACAAAAACCAGGATGACTGGCAATGGCCCAAGATGCAGTGCGATGCAAGCGTACCTTGTGATGACTGACCAAACTCTAAAAGCCCTACAGCAGTTGTTTTAGCCACCTTCATGGCCATTGAAACAAATCATTCTCATCTTTCCATTCTGCCATGGGGAAGTCTTCACATGCTTGGGGCAGACATCCCCCTAACTCACTAACAGGTTGAGGTCTGTCAGTTACCTTCAACCTTATTTAGCCTATCTACCGAAACAGTTTTAAGATCAAATAACTAGAGAATAAAGATAAAACACTTTGCAACCTTCAAAGTACTATACAAATTTTAGCTAATGATATTGCTATGAGCTTGATAATATCAGTTTGGTAAGCATTTTCCCCCAATGTAGTCATAGCTTGATAAGGTCTTTTGCTTCCCAGCACCTCCATGTTCTTAGACTCATGTCTTAGTCTCATGTCTCATGTAACTCAGTGCTACTAGATGATTAGCTGTTGTTCTCACATCAATCAGAAAAGGCACAGAAAAGATTTTTAGCCTTAGAGATTGGAAGAGAACCAAGGAATTTTCTAGCCAACAACCCAGCTGGGCAGGATTCTTTTCTGTCACATAATAGAACTATATGCCTAAAGATCATATTGCAATCAAAGTTGAATTGTGTAATTCTTGCTTGCATTTCACCCTTAACTTACAAATATGAAAATCTGCTTGATATCATCTCTTCTATATGAAAATAAATTAGAATGTTTGCATTCTCCAGCTTCTGCTAACTCTGAAAACTTCAATACACAATCTCTGTCAATCTATCCACACTGACTCTACTTCTGATTGTCCTCAGGGAACAAAGTCCCACATCATGGCCTTGAAAAACTGAGGAATATTTATAAAGCTTTTCATAGTGCACTATTTATTTATACTAACTTGACAACTCTTATTCTAAGAGTGACTTTAGAAAACAGATTCTCTTTCAGGATTTCTATAATGAACATTGGTCCATTTCTTTGGAAAGATAATTAAACTCTTTCGAATCTCACAAACTTTATATTAAAAAATTGCAAAACTGGAAGAAGGAATACTGTTTTCAATGTGATAAAATGTTTTCTGGTTTACTATAACCAACAAATTTCTCATTTGATAGCTAATCTCTTAGTGATGAACTTAGGCAGGTTGTCAGAGAGCAGACAGTCTGTTAACAGGCCATAATCAAAGTCTTTACAACTTGGTGAGACCTGTCAGGGCTTATAATTCACCCACGTAGCCCTTGAGAATCCATGATCACCTTCATGCTATGATGAGGCAGTGAAACGGGACTTTTTTGGAGGGCTCAACACATTATAGATATATTTCAATAGAAAGAGTATCAGCTTTGGAGTCAGAAGCTCTGAGTTCAGAATTTGACCCCACTCCTGCCTTGTGTAAGTTATGTCACCATTCTGGACCTCAGTCTCCTGGGTTGGCTTAGATAGTCTCTAAGTCTCCTTCAAGATCTAAATCTAAAATCCCATGATCATCTGTGAAGGATTTATGGGAAAAGCTGGACAAGAATTTCATAAGTTGTAACTCGATTCAACAACATTTAGTAAGAACCTTCTACATGTAAGGCACTGTACTAGGCGTATAGTTTTGACCTTGTTACCCCCTAAGGTAATCCTAATTACCTCCAGGATTGAATATAAAATTCTGTTTGGCTTTTAATATGGTTTACAATCTAGCTCCTCTCCTACTTTTCTAGTCTTCTTATATTTCATTACAGTACATGTACTTTACAATCCAATGACATTGGTCTTATTGCTGTTCCTCTCACATGACACTCCATCTCCCAACTCTGTGCCTTTTCAGTGGCTCTCCTCCATGCCTGGAATACTCTCCCTCTTCCCTTCTTCCTTCTCACTTCCCTGGATTCCTTCAAGACTTAGCTCAAATTCTACCTTCTATAAGAATCCTTTCCCTCTTTCCTTCCCAATCCCGATCCCACCTTCACTGCTGGTGGCTTCTTTCCAAGACTTGAGATTGCCTTCCATTTTATACTATATGGATATATATATATTATATCCATATATATAATATATATACATATATATGTAGACATATAAGTATATATGGCATAGAGATATAGGCATAAAAGATCTATATATAGACAGAGACAGCTAGGTATATACATCTATCTATAGAAAGATATATATGTGTGTGTGCATGTGTGTATATAGTATGTGTATGTATATATGTATACATATATGCATATATATACATATATATGTGTGTGTGTGTGTATACATATATATATATGGAGAGAGAGAGAGAGATCTATTTGTTGTTAAGTTGTTTTTCAGTCATGTCCAACTCTGTGACCCTATTTGGGGGTTTTTTGGCAGAGATACTAGAGTGGTTTACCATTTCCTTCTCCAGCTCATTTTATAGATGAGAAACTGAGGCAAACAGAATTAAGTAACTGACTTGCCCAGGGTCACACAGCTCATAAGTTCTTGAAGCCAGATTCAAACGTAGTTCCTGACTTTATACCTAGTGCCTTATCCCCCACACCGTGCTATGTTGATTTTCAACTTGAGATGCTATATAAATGTATATTATTATTAATTTTTCTATTTTCTAAAGCACCTAGAATAGCATAAGATACTAGGATATAAAGCTGGAAAGAACTTTAGAAATTATCCAGGTGCATAGAAACAGGTTTCAATTTGATAAAAGGACAAACTTCCTAACATTAAAGCTGTGTCAGTGAAATAAGCTGCTTCCATTGGGTTTCTCCTCTCTGAATCAACTTGTCAGTGGCAAAATCCTTGCTCAAGTGCAGGTTGGATTAGATGGTGTCTGAAGTCCCTCCCATCTTTAACTGTGATTTTGTGACTTCTGAAAGCATTTCTTATTAGAAAAGACTTAACTAATATTTCACTTTAAGAACAACATACTTTTTATCTAGTCTACAGACGTCAGAAAAATTTCTAAATTAGAATATTACTCATTTTATATCAATTTGCCAATGCCATGGCTGATAATTTCTAAACCTATTTTTTATATTATATATTTAGGGACAACTGTTTATCTTAGCTTTCTTCTGTTGTTGTTTTGTTCTTTGAGAACTCACCTATTATTTCATGGGAAAAGAACTCCCAGTATGAAAACTACCCCTTTCCCACCTCATAGAGGTGTGTAACTTAGAGTCTTAGAAAGTTAACTGTGGGGAGTAGAGCCAAGGTGGCAGCTGGTAAGCAGGGACTAGCGTGACCTCCGTACCGAGTCCCTCCAAAAACCTATAAAAAATGGCTCTGAACCAATTCTAGAATGGCAGAACCCACAAAACAGCAGAGGGAAGCAAGGCTCCAGCCCAGGACAGCCTGGATGGTCTCTGGGTGAGGTCCATCCCACACGGAGCTGGGAGCTGGGAGTTGGGAGCTGGGAATGGAGTGGAGCAGAGCCCAGCCTGAGCGGCATGGACCAAAGAGACCAGGAGCCGGGCGGAGGGGGCCCTAGCGCCCTGAATCAGTGAGCTGCAGCAGTTACCAGACTCCTCAACCCACAAACACCAAAGACTGCTGAGAAGGTTAGTGGGAAAAGCTGCGGGAGTAGAAGGAGTTCGCGGTTCAGCTTCCAGCCTCGGGGGCAGAGGTGGGGCAGCTACAGCTGTTGTTGCTTCAGGCCCCAGGCCCACCTGGCAGGAGGAATTGAGTGGTGGATCAGAGCAGGAGTGCACAGCCTGCTGAAGATCTAAGCCCAGTCCGGGTTGGCGGTTCTTGGGGAAGGAGTAGTGCTGGTGCAGCAGAGTGGGCACCTCCCCCCCAAACATGGAACATAGAACTCTCTAGTCTACAAGCAGTCATACCCCACCAAAAAACTCAAGGGTCAAGTTGGTTGGCTGGGAATATGGCCAGGCAGCGAAAACACACTGAGATTCAGTCTCAGACTTTGAATTCTTTCTTTGCTGACAAAGAAGACCAAAACATACAGCCTAAAGAAGTCAACAAAGTGCAAGAGCCTACACCAAAAGCCTCCAAGAAAAACATGAACTGGTCCCAGGCCATGGAAGAGCTCAAAAAGGATTTGGAAAAGCAAGTTAGAGAAGTAGAGGAAAAATTGGGAAGAGAAATGAGAAGGATGCGAGAAAACCATGAAAAACAAGTCAATGACTTGCTAAAGGAGACCCAAAGAAATACTGAAAAATACACTGAAGAAAACAACACCTTAAAAATAGACTAACTCAAATGGCAAAAGAGCTCCAAAAAGCCAATGAGGAGACGAATGCCTTGAAAGGCAGAATTAGCCAAATGGAAAAGGAGGTCCAAAAGACCACTGAAGAAAATACTACTTTAAAAATTAGATTGGAGCAAGTGGAAGCTAGTGACTTTATGAGAAATCAAGATATTATAAAACAGAACCAAAGGAATGAAAAAATGGAAGACAATGTCAAATATCTCATTGGAAAAACCACTGACCTGGAAAATAGATCCAGGAGAGATAATTTAAATATTATTGGACTACCTGAAAGCCATGATCAAAAAAAGAGACTAGATATCATCTTTCAAGAAATTATCCAGGAGAACTGCCCTGATATTCTAGAACCACAAGGCAAAATAGAAATTGAAAGAATCCATCGATCGCCTCCTCAAATAAATCCCAAAAAGAAATCTCCCAGGAATATTGTTGCCAAATTCCAGAGCTCCCAGATCAAGGAGAAAATACTGCAAGCAGCCAGAAAGAAACAATTTGAGTATTGTGGAAACCCAATCAGAATAACCCAAGATCTGGCAGCCTCTACATTAAGAGATCAAAGGGCTTGGAATACGATATTCCGGAGTTCAATGGAGCTAGGATTAAAACCTAGAATCACCTACCCAGCAAAACTGAGTATCATGCTCCAAGGCAAAATATGGATTTTCAATAAAATAGAGGACTTTCAAGCTTTCTCAGTGAAAAGACCAGAACTGTATAGAAAATTTGACTTCCAAACACAAGAATCAAGAGAAACATGAAAAGGTAGTCAAGAAAAAGAACAAGAAAAAGAAATTGCAAGGGACTTCCTACAGGTGAACTGTTTTGTTGACATTCCTACATGGAAAGATGATGAGTATGATTCATGACACCTCAGTATTAGGGTAGCTGAAAGGAATATGCATACATATATGTTTATGTATATATATGGGTGAATGTGTATGTATGTATATATCTATGTGTGTATATATATATATATATATATATATATATATATATATAGAGAGAGAGAGAGAGAGAGAGAGAGAGGGAGAGAGGGAGGGAGAGAGAGAGAGAATGTGTGCACGTGGACACAGTGAGTTGAAGATGAAGGGAAGGTATCTAAAAGAAATAAAATCAAATTAAGGGATGAGAGAGGAACATACTGAGAGAGGGAGATAAGGAGAAATAGAATGGGGTGGATTATCTCCCATAAAAGTGGCAAGAGGAAGCAGTTCTGTGGGAGGAGGGGAGAGGGTGGGTGAGGTGGGAATGAGTGAACCTTGCTCTCATCAGATTTGGCCTAAGGAGGGAATACCATACATACCCAATTGGGAATCTTATCCCACAGGAAAGAAGAGGGAAGAAAGTAAAAAAAGGGGGGGATGTTGGAGGGGAGGGCTGATGGGGGTGGAGGTAGTCAAAAACAAATACTTTCAAAAGGGGACAGGGTCAAGGGAGAAAATTCAATAAAGGCGAATGGGTTGGGAAGGAGCAAAATATAGTTAATCTTTCACAACATGAGTATTGTGGAAGGGTTATACATAATGCTACACATGTGGCCTATGTTGAATTGCTTGACTTCTTAGGGAGGGTGGGTGGGAAGGGAAGAGGGGAGAGAATTTGGAACTCAAAGTTTTAAAAACACATGTTCAAAAACAAAAAAAAAGTTTTTGCATGCAACTAGAAAATAAGATACACAGGCAACGGGGTGTAGAAATTTATCTTGCCCTACAAGAAAGGAAGGGAAAAGGGGATGGAAGGGGAGTGGGGTGACAGAGGGGAGGGCTGACTGGGGAACAGGGCAACCAGAATATACGCCATCTTGGAGTGGGGGGAAGGGTAGAAATGGGGAGAAAATTTGTAATTCAAACTCTTGTGAAAATCAATGCTGAAAACTAAATATGTTAAATAAATAAACTAAAAAAAAAGTTAACTGTGGTATTCAGAGTTTTAATGACTTGCCCATGGTTCTGCGACTAGTGTTAGAGATAGGACTTAAAGCCAGCTTTTCCTGATTTGAATGTCAGCCTTCTATCCATTAGACCATGCTGACTCTCAACATTTCAGATCCACCATCTATGACTTTGTGGAGATCCTTCTTAAATATTTTAGTATTTTCAGCCCATATAATCTGGAATTCCATATATTGACTATCCACTGTAAATGTAAAATCCCATATGAACGGCGGTTTTAATGGAGATGCTTTCCAGGTCAAGTTCATGTACCCATATCAGAAATTTCAAGAGAAAATAAAATGATTTCATAGAACATCTTTCCTTAAGAAGTTAGTCACATTTACAGTTGGTATCTTTAGAGTTTAGATGGACTGTCTACTCTCCCTTTCAATTAATAAAAGTTTACCAAGCTGCACATAATGGTATTCTAAAAAGCTTTTCATGTCATGTAAAAGAGAAAAATGGACTAGAATATAAAAATTCCGTGTGGTATCTATCCATTAACTGTGTACGATTTCTTTTCAGCATCTGTTTGTATTGAAACGAATTGAATATTTACAAAGTCTAAGACAGCACATGAATTATTTAGTTACCTTGGCTTTTATTTGAAAATTCTATAAAAATTGAATTAGTACTTGAAAAATTGCAAATATGCACTTATTTTGAAAGTTTAGGAATAGGAGATTATTCTAACTAATTCCTTAGCATTATGGATATTCTCTATTTACGCAGAGACACTTGGAAATGAATAGCAGGAAATAGTAATAGCAGGAATAGAGAAATAACTATCAAAACAATGAGAAGTTTACAGGACACAAAATTCAATAAAAGAGCTAGTAGTAGAACCCACAAGCACAGATGTCAATATACAAATGTACAAAGTATAGTCAATGACTAAGTTAACCTTGTACTTGACACAGGAGACAAATTTATTTCATAATTATCGTTGACATTTGGATGGATAAGACTAAGAAACAGGATCAATAACATAGATTCACATATTTATATATAATACTAGATTTACATATATACATACATTATATACTAAGATATAATCATGTTAGTAAATACAGGAATAGTGGGAAGAAAGGATTGATAGACAGAATTTCAGTAAAGATCAATAGGGGCATAAATAGAAGTGATATTGTCATCAGAATGTGCTGATGATTGCCTGAACAGAAAGAAATAGATAACAAGTTTAGGGAATAGTTCATGATTTTGACATAGAGCTGATAGAAATAGGGGGACTTAATTATCCCAATAGTTTCTGGAGCTCTCTGCCCAAAACTGAGCAGTTAATAATTTCCTAATCCTTGCTTAATTACACTTTTACTCTTCAAAATGTAGAGGAACCAATAAGAGGAACTGTTACCCTAATTCAGATACTCACCAACAGTCAGAACCTCATTGTAGGATTGCAAATTATGGGAAACTTTGGTGGGAGGCAGGGGAGGTAGTGACCATGCTATCTTAGAATTTGTTTTAGAGGAGGAATGGAAAGCTTCAAGTAATCTAATATGCATCTTTTAGAGAGAATATTTCAAAGGGTTCAAACTTTGTTGTTTATTTAAAAGGAATAGTAAGTTGTACAGAGTAGATTTGCAGTTTCATGTGCAGTTCATCTTTTTATTGTACTCTGTTGTGGAAAGGCTTATTTTATTCCATAAATTAAAAATAAAATTAAATTTTAAAAAGAATAGATAGTATCTCATGGTCCTATAGGGAAAGTCAGCCCAGGAGGAATAGGAAATTCTCAAGATTCCCTTATCCTCAAGATTTCCCTGAGGAGGAAATATATATTAGTAGAAAGATATCGATGTGCTACAAACATTTTAGAACATATAGGTTCTTTTCCTTTTTCCCCTAATCATCTTTGGAAATAGACCTACTAGTGGTATTGCACAGTGATGTCCTCTATTATTCAGATTTTTAAAAAACGAACAAAAAATGGAAAAAGGTTCAAAAGTGAGGAATTTGAGGATAAATATACAAAATATGGCATGGACCTCTGAGGATAGTGACAGAAGTGCTAAGGTCTATATGAAGAATCTAAAAGTGGGAAGGAAACCTTGGAAGGTTATGTCAGAAGTTGTATTTCTAGCATAACTCTGAGAATACTGGATCACCTCCATGCTCAAAAAAGACATGACAGGAGAACTTCTAGGAGAAGGAAATGTATGCATTATATATGGCACATATGTGTACATATGTTATAGTATGTTATTAACATTTTCCTGAGAAGTATGTGTCTCTTGCTCTAAAGGTCCTTAAGATGCCTGGTCCTAGGAGTAGGCTATCATATTTAGTCTCGATAAAACTTCACATTACTTTGGTTTCAAAGTTAAGTGTATCTAAAACTTGCTTGGGAATTAGGGTGGTTGTAATATGAATTTAATATTTTTAACTCCAGGTTGATAATGATAATCAAAATGATTTATTTAGCAGTGATATAAAGCATTTCAGGGAGTGGCTGATGAAGATCTTGAATGGGAGGTAGATTGATACCAACTGGGAGGCTCAATCAGGAAGTGTTGGAGAAATTGTTTTGAGGGTATAAATAAAGGCAGTCTAATGCAGCCTAGAGGATGGTAAGAATATCACTTAGAGGAAATTGAGGCCCTGGTACTTTACACTAGGAGTGGTTTCCATTACAGTAGGAAATATGGGGAAGAATGAAAGTCCACATGTGCAAAAACCTACCAAAACTTGACTCCTGGAATAATAGTGTTATGGGAAGAATATTTGACTCAAGGCTTTAGATACAGGCCAAACAGGAGTTTGAACTTCCCGATGTGACACGTTGTTTGAAGAAGAATTCCAACGGTCCCCAAAAATTTGGTTATCTTGGCAACATGTAAATTGTTTCCCTCTCAGTCAGCTGATTGTGACCCCTCTAAATGCAGTTTAATCTGCAACCTGATTTAGTTTACCTATAAAGTCTATTTAATTAGATTTCTTTCTATAAGTGATGCATGAGATTATGATTCTATTTAACTAAAAATCTATTCAACTTTTATGACATTGAAGGAAGCATGGGATTAGGAATCTGTTCTTTAATTTTATGGACTAAAAGAATATATGAGATTGCAATATATGAAAGAATTAATTTTATTAATTTATTTATCACTCTGATGTAATTTTGCCAATATAAGCTTCTCAGGAAATCCCAATCTTACATTTTCTGAGTCCTGAACCTGTGCTTAAGCATAATAAAACCTAGGTTTTCAACTATATAATTCCTGTGTTGTGATAGATTTATTCTGGCAGGAGTTACCTACCATGCAAACTCAGAAAGAAGATATTTCTCCCATAATAGGTTACAGGGCTGTTGTTAGGAACCCTAAAAGAGCTTTATAAATGTGAGTTAGTATTAGAGTGGAGTGATCAGGGGACAAACAAGCTTGAGACTTTTACATCTCTGGATGTATCCTTTGGAGGTACATAGTAGTCACACCCTAGGTGACAAAGTCTAGCTCTATTTAAGTGAGCATCTCTGACAGAAACTTTGGCATGTCGATGAATGACACAATTAGCTTTTACATTTTTCTTTCTCTTAGCAGGGTTTTGCAATGTATTTTCTGAAGTGTTCTTAAAGCAATTGGGAAATATTTTAATGTTGTTACCAGGGAAGTGGTTAGACAATAGATAGATATGTCTAAAGTGTACTTTTTTTTAACGTATCAAGATTTTCTGCAGTTGTGGTTTAGAGATTGCATCCATCTATGTAAATACTATAATTTCTACTAAGAAAGGAATTGGAATGGTTTCCTATGAGGAAGAGAAGTGCTATGTCAGGGACCAACATTTATGGTTGTCTTTGTTACTAGTAACTATACATTTTTAGTAATATGGTTCAAAAGAGTTAGCCAGACCTGAAAAAGTGCCATAGGTGGACAGAGTTCTAGACTTGGTGTCAAGAAGTTCATCAATCCTGGTATACTATCAAGATCATCATCAAGGGGAAATCTATGATGTAGAGGTTCTCATGATCAAGTCCAAAGTCTTTATATATTGAGTGACTTGGAAGACGGCTGTTTTCTCAGTGTGGACCGTCTTCCATTTCAAATACTAATTGTCTTGAGGATGACTTTGGAAGATGTTAATGCACTTGTAGAGGTCTGCGTGATGGAAACAACTTTTGCAAAAGTTATAAAGAAAAAAATGCTAAAACTTTTTTTTAGCATGTAGCATGATCCAAATCACATCCTCAAGACTTCATTTTAATATAGCCCACCTCCCAGTGTGTTGAGGAATCAGAGTTGATTGGAACCCCTTGGAAATACCTACTCTTCAAAGGGCATATAACCCTGTGCCCCCAAATCCCAAATTGAACCAGTTCTGAACTGTCCCCTTCGGGGGGCCCCAGTTTTGGACTGAACTCCCATGCAATGCATGTCAAGCCAGCTGGGAAAAGGAGATAGCTGGAGATACTGACCCTGGGCATGATGAATAATAGTACAGCTTGGGAGGAGCAAAGAATCTGAAGAACTAAAGTGAAATGTGGTTGGAAAGGTAAAGTGGCTGTCTTCCACAGTTCTCCTGCCAAACCAATATGTGAGTTAATCTGCACTGCTAGTACTGCATCTGTGGTCATTTCAGTCAGATGCCAGTTGAACAATTAGTAATTCAAGCTACAAACCCAGTCTCTAATTGTGCCTCCCAGGATGATTCAGCTTTTTAGCCAGCCCCTCGCCCAAAATGAATCAGCCTGAAATACTTCAAGCATTTACATCATTCAGACATTCTTCTAGTTGCCTAGTGACCGCAGTGAAGAAGGTAAATACAACGGTACTTCTGGATGGATATTGTTAATACTTCATTGTCACAATAAAGCTTTGATAAAGATAATCAGGTTGCTCTTTTGTTTAAGGCCCTGACCTGAAGGGAAATGCTGACTCTTGTCAGCGGGGTCTAAGGTGGGAGTTTCAAGGAAATAACTCTGATGCCATGCTGATCTTTTCCTTTTTTTATGAACTCTCGTTTTATGTTTTTTAACATTTTTATTTAAAGTTTTGAGTTGCACATTTTGTCCCTCCCTCCCTGAGACAGTAAACAATCAGATATTGGTTATACATGTGCAATTATGTAAAACATTTCTATATTAGTCATTTTGTACAAGTAGACTCAGATAAAAGAAAAAAAATGAAAGAAAGTAAAAAATAGCATGCTTCACTCGGTATTCAAACAATATCAGTTCTTTCTCTGGAGGTGGATAGTATGCTTTATCATTAGTCCTTTGGGATCGTCTTGGATCGTTGTGTTGCTGAGAATAGCTAAGTCATTCACAATTCTTCATCAAACAGTATTGCTGTTACTGTATACAACATTCTCTTGGTTCTGCTCACTTCACTATGCATCAGTTCATGTAAGTCTTTCCAGTTTTTTTCTGATATCATCCTCCTTGTCATTTCTTATAGCACAATTATATTCTATTACAATCATATACCACAGCTTATTTAGCCATTTCCCACTTGTTGGGCATCCTTTCAATTTCCAATTCTTAGTCACTACTAAAAAAGCTGCTATAAATATTTTTGTATAAATAGGTCCTTTTCCCTTTTTGGGGGTATCTTTGGGATATAGACCTAGCAGTGGTATTGCTGGATCAAAGGGTAAACACAGTTTTATAACCCTTTGGGTGTAGTTTCAAAATGTTCCTTAGAATGGTTGGTCCCTTCACAACTCCAACAACAGCGCATTAGTATCCCAGTTTTCCCTCGTCCCCTATAATATCCAGCATTTTCCTTTTTTGTCATATTAGCCCATTTGATAACTGTAGGGTGATACCTCAGAGTTCTTTTAATTTACATTTCTCTAATCAACAATGATTTTGAGCATTTTTATATGATTACAGATAACTGTGATTTCTTTGTCTGAAAATTACCTGTTCATATCCTTTGACCATTTATCAAATGGGGAATGACTTGTCTTTTTTTATAAATTTGACTCAGTTTTATATACTTGCAAAATGAGGCCTTTATCAGAGAGATACTTGATACACATTTTTCCCCAGTTTTCTGCTTTCCTTATAATTTTGGTTACATTGGTTTTGTTTGTGCAAAAGCTTTTAAATTTTATATAATCAAAATTATCTATTTGATCCTGTTTTATTTATTCTCTTATAGTTCCATTATTTGCTGCCACACACTACTTTCTAACTGTTCCTCGTGTTTGAGGAAAGAAGGGAAAGAATGGAAAGATATAAGCATTTATTAAGCACCAACGATGGGCCAAACACTGAGCTAAGCAATTTACAAATATTATCTAATTTATCCTCACAGCAACTGTGTGAGATAGGTGCTATTATTTTACCTATTTTTCCAGCTAAAGAACTGAGACAGATAAATGTTTAGTAACTTGCCCAGAGTTACATTACACAACTAGTAAGTGTCTGAGGCCAGACTCAAGTCTTCCTAACTCTAGGTCTACCAGTCTATCCACTTTGTGATCTCACTGTCTCTTATAGGTTCATAGACATAGAATTGGAAGGAACGTTAAAGGTAATTTCATACAGCTCCCATTTTACAGATAAAAAACTGAGGAACAGAGAGGTTAAATGACTTCTGCAAGATCACACAGATATTAAGTGAAAAAGGTGAGATTCAAAACAGATTGAATGACTCCAAATCCAGTACTCTTTCTGCTATAACCTGTTGCTGTAATTCCATGTAGATTGCAAACATCTTGAGGGCAAAGTCTGTTGTTATTGTTATCCTTGGGAATTGAAGAAGACCAAAATGACATCACAATGTCGGGGTCCATGTACAGTGTGTCCTGATCAAACCAATATGATCTCAAAAGGCTCTGCCACAGGTCTGGCACAAATAGTCACTATAACCATCTCTAAATTTGCTCATTTCATGTTTCTTTCGAGCTACTACCATTGTGTTTGCTCACACAGCACAGTGCCTTCTTTGATGAGGACATGCCATGCTGGGTGGTCCCGTGCCAGTGTCTTCTAAGTCTCACAAGCAATACCATAGTTCTTCAGAGAGGCCTTGTGAGTGTCCTTGCATCACTTCCTCTGATCTCCACATGAGCACTTGCCTTGTATAAATTCTTGTGTGAGAACAGGGTCTAATTACAGTGGAAAGAGCACCAGTTCTGTTTGCCGAAGACCTTCTAATACTACCTGTATAAACATCAGGAAGTCACTAAACTTCCCCAGACCTCAGTTTCCTCATCTGTAAAATTGGAGGTTAGACCAGATGACCTCTGATGTCCCTTCCAACCCCATAGCTATGATCTCATAATTGACACAGTTGGTCACTTTAGGCACTTCAAAAATACTTATGCATTGCTTGATTCATTTTACTTTGGAAGCCATCTGATGGATACAAGGTTTGAGCTGGCTTCTTTTTAGAAGAATGATACTTTGGGAAGATGGAGTATGATGAAGGGTCAAGCAGAGGGCTGGAGGGCACTTGGGGAGGAAGGATGGCTGAGCATAAGAGGCTATGCAGAGCTGGAGTAATCAAGAAGCTTGGCTTGCTTCTCCCAGCTAAGATGGTCTTTATAACTCATAGGTACATTCTGACTCCAGCACACTACCGTACCTCCCCATGATAAGAGCAGACAGTAGTCAAAAAGAAGAGGCAGGTGGTTCACAGAATCTAATGATGCCGAAAGGTCACCCTGTCCTCTTCCACTAATGATGCCAAGTGTGTATAGGCTATCCCTTCATCTTTGACAGGAATAAGAACAGCTTCTACCTCCTCAAAATAAAGCAATAAAAACAGAAAGAGTTTGCTAATCCTTCATCTGAGGCCCTTCTTTTTTGATTATGTAGAAACTTTCTAAATATTCCCCTTTAGTCCATCTATCTAAAACAAGGGTGGAGAACCTGCAGCCTCAAGGCCATATGTGGCCCTCTTGGTCCTCAAGTGCAGCCCTTTGATTTAGATTCAGTCAAAGGGCTGCACTTGAGGACCTAGAGGGCCACATGTAGCCTCAAGGCGGCAGGTTCCCTAACCCTGAATTCTAAAACCTATCCTCTTCAAGTCTCTCAACAGAATTTATTGAGCATTAGATAACATAGCTCCTGCCATTGAGATTTTGATAGTTTAACAATAAACAAGATGCATTTTTAAAAGAACAGAAAAAATAGTGTACTAAAAACAGTATTTGGGGTTTTGGGTTTTTTTTTTCTTAACCAGATTTGTGATTTCATCAGTCTAAGAAACTCAGTATAAAGAACATCCTCTCCCAATGCAGATATTCACCTGCTCTTGTCTTAAAAAGTTTCCTCGAACTAAGAGGTTTAGTGACTTGTCCAGGGTCACTCAGTCAGTATGTGTCAGAAATGGAATTTGAACCCCATTCTTCCAGACTTGAAGGGCAGCTCTCTACCCAGTGCGTTACACTGCTTCTCAAAAAGGAGCATATTTAACCAATTATTGTTTCACACAATGGGTGATCTAAGTGGAGTCAGATAGGATTTATTTATGGCTGCTTCATAGAGGGAGCTCTTGCTGGTACATGCATGGGGCAGGCACCAGCTTGGTGGAAAGAAGCTAGAAAGACAAGCTCAGCCGTTGGGAATCAGTGAAAGCCGTGAAGCTGAAGTGAGCAAAAATGGTGATGAGATTGGTAAATTTTTGCTTAGGTTGAGCACTGTTCCCTTCTACATATTCATCTGAGGGCCATTTATTATCCATGAAGTGCCAGGTAGGCCTCCAGCCTCCATCTGAGTTAAAACTGATTGCAGATCTTTAATCTGGGGAAGCTGCTTTGATCTATGGTATATGGAGTCAGCCAAATAGTCACCATTTCTGAGTCATTTTCAAAGCCCTCCTAATAGCTAGAGAATAGATGCTTTCCTTTTAAAAATGTTGCCAGAACTGGAAGAAAACAATGACTTAAAGATGCCCTACTTATCCCTAGAACAGTAAATACCTAACTCAGAGCTGATTTGCAGTCCATTCACTTCCTTCTTCAGTATTCCAACATAAGGCTTAGAATCACTGAGTCTGCCTTGAGAGCTCCTCTAATCCATTCTCAGCATAAAGGTGAGACTACAGTATACCCAAGTCATCAGCAGTGACTGTGTATCTATCCCTCCTTGTTCATTAAAATCAATCGTCTTCATTCTCTTGCAAGACATGCTTTCCTTTCTTATTTTTCAGGCAGTTTTTGAGTGACTGAATCATACAGTCTTGGGCTGGAAAGGGTGTTTCCAATAGACTTAAACTTACCTACATTGGGGATATTTTGACTAGCAGGTAGGGGTTTCTACAGTGAAAATGTTATTCTGGCTATCTTCAAGAAAAATTAAAAAATAAAAACACTTTCGGCATCTACCATCTCTTCCCCAACTCCTTGCCAATGAGACCAGACATCATACCTTGGTAAGAACTTAATTCTTTCATCCCTAGAATTCCCATCTTGAACTCTGATCGATGAGGGCCTCACGCGCCCCTCTATATCTCGGTAGGCCTTAGCTATGTTTTAATTTACTCCAGCCACCTTGTCACAGCTGGCACGCCCTACATTGTCCCTCCTTCTTTTACAATTCTGAACCCATAATCAATATACAATACTGCCGCTGCTCCTCACCGTATGGCTCCACTTGCTATCCTCGTAGCTTTCTGCACCAAACTATACCTACTTTCCTATATGTGTTGTCTCCTTCTATCAGAAAGTAAGTTTCTTGAGTACAAGGACTGTATCAAGTTTGTTTGTGTATACCCAGCATGTGGTACAGTGTTTTTAAGTGAGTATTTACTAAATTCTTCATTCGTTCGTTTGTCAAGTCATCAAGAGACACAATAGAAGGGAAAAAAGTTCAAGATGGCAATAGACTTAGATTCGGAATGTTCAGAACTGGATGAGACCCTTGAGACCACTTCATTTTATGGATAAATAACCAGAGACTTGAGTCACTTGCTGAAGATCACACAGCAAATCAATGAGACCAAAACCCAGATATTGTCCATATTGATATCGATCAAGATATTGATATAAAATCAATATCAAGATATTGACCAGATATTCATCAAGGACTGGGATGGCCATTATGGAGATCTGAAGGGCAGGTAGGAGGAAAACACGGTGTGAGATTGTGAGGAGCTTTGGGACAAAACAGCTTTTAGGTCAAGCAAACCTCTCCTCTGAAATTTGCGACTCAAAGCGCCTGACATTCATATACTGAGAGATTTGGCCCTGCAAAGTCCTCTTGGCTATATACCTGCAGTTTTCCCCCTCTTATCTAGGGATATTCAAGTTTGTAGCTTAGAAAGTGATCTTCTGAGGCCTGGTTTGCTACTGATCAGCAGGCAATGGTGTTCAATCACTTTATTTTTCCATGGTTTCATTTTCTAACTCTTTAGGGAGGCCACAGTGTCTCATTCAAGCCACCAGGGTACCTGTTAGTACCTCACTGCTGGGTGACTTCCTAATCACTCAATTTAGGTACTCAGAAGGATAACGCAGAATCTAGAGAAAATAACGGTCTGCACTACTCAGAGCATTTAATCTTTGGGGAGGAGGGGGAGAGCCTTGCATAAATAGTCAAGGTTGTTATTTTCATGCCCATTTAATTGAATCTCTTTCATCATCTCTCTTTGTCCTCTTCTTTATAGTGACAATTGCTGTGAACTGTGATCTCATTAGGTCCTTCTTTCCACTTTCCATCTGCTCTGGTGTTATCAGGCTCCCAGCAGGTCTGATGAGTCTTACGGCTGCTCTGTAGACCAAAGCTGTGGGGTGACTCTGGAGTCTTTTTGGAACCTGCAGCCAGAGGTCCTTCAAGGTGGGGACAGACGTTGGAGAAAATGTGCTTCCAACAGTAGCAGCTGTTTCTGGTTGCCTAGTTAAAAGCATTTCCCTCTGAGCTTTATGTGTGTGCATGTGTTGGAAACAAAGTAATAAAAGAAGGGAATAATCAATGTTGGAGGTGTTGTGGAAAGGTGAGCCTACAATGCATTGTTGGTGGAGCTGTGAATTAGTCCAAACATTTTGGAAAGTAGCTTGGAATTAAATGAGGAGGGTGACTAAAATGAATATACCCAGAGACTCCACTACTAACCGAATACCCCAGGAAGATCAATGACAAAAGGAAAGGATTATATGCACCAAAATATTTATATAATACTTTTTGAAGTAGCAGAGAACTGGAAACAAGTAGATCCCCTTTGATTAAAATGGTGGGGCAGCTAGGTGGCGCAGTGAGCACAGCACTGGCCCTGGAGTCAGGAGGACCTGAGTTCAAATCCAGTCTCAGACACTTGACACAGTTACTAGCTATGTCACCTTGGGCAAGTCATTTAACCCCAAATGCCCTGCCTTCCCCCATCCAAAAAAAGGAAACGGCTAAACAATTTGTGGTATATAATAATGACAATAATTATAGTAATAGCTAACATTTATGTAATGCCTTCTATGTGCCAGGTACTGTGCTAATCGCTTTAGAATGATTATCTCATTCGATCCTCACAGCGACTCTGGGAGGTAGACACTATTATCAGCCCCATTTTACAGATGAGAAAATGGAGACAAACAGAGGTTAAATGACTTGCCTAAGCCCACACAGTTACTGAAGTGTCTGAGGTCTGATTTGAATTCAGGTTCTTTTGACTTCAGGCCAAGTACTCTATCCATTACGCCACCTAGCTGCCTCTTTAGGTATAGAACATTATATATCAGATCAGTCAGTTTTCACTATATAGGGGTTTTTCTTTCTTCCTCTATTTTATTTTTTCTTATCAAGGGTGCCTCTCTGGAATGGGAAGAGAGGAAGGATACATTGGAAAATGTAGGTGAGGTAAAACAGACATAGCACCTAAAGGCTGAGGACTTATTCTTCCAACCCACACTCCAATAGATGCATCAGACCCCTTGGTCTTGTAACCTTGAAAGGCTAAGGATTATTTGTCTAATACTGTTTCTCAAGAATCTTCATCGGACATAGTCCCCCTCCAACATCATCACCAATGAGTATCTTCCCAATATCATCTAATAAGCGATTATTATGTTAATAACAATTAACCAATTAACATAAATTAATTTTTACAAAGGGATATTTATTGAGAAGATTTAGTAAGAACTGAAGTACAAACATCTCCTCCCTGTACTGAGACATAGACTGTTTCCTATATCCATACTAGGTTCCCAGGAGAATGGGCCTAGACCAAAAGCTGTTGTTACAAAGCCTTCCCCTCCACCAAGTTCACTTCTCATTGGGCCATAGCCAGTGCATGAGTCACGCCTTTGCTTGAAGGATATAGTGTATGTGTTGCCCAGTTGATTCATTGCTGGACTGGGTCAAGTAGGTCACTCCTCAGTGCTGGCTTCTTACCAAGCTCAGCTCCTGTGACCATCTGCAAACTCTTCTCTGAACTCCAGCTGGTGAACCACTGATGACTTCTTCTGACCTTTCAAAGCTCATAGGTTTCTGATCTAGGCTGTTGGTTCCCTTATATTCATAGTCACCTAAGATCAGGAAAGAATGAACACAAGGATGGAACATACAGAAGTGGACATGTGTTTACAGACACATGGGAGTCCTAGTGGGAAGACATCACCTAGCAGTGGCACCCACTAGCTCTCTCCCTCCTGAAACAATTCTTATCTCCCTTGCCACCAGGGAAGAAAGAGACCATTTTGTGACAACCAGGAAAAGTTATATGGACACCCAGGCATTCTTCAAATCTAGGAAGGTCCCTTCATCACATCATGTATTTCTAGAAAGAGGCTCACTGAGCCTCAATGTGTACTAATAATAGGCAGCACATGTTACACGGATTCCAAGAATGATGCCCTCATTAACCAGTCTCTTTGATATACACACATATATGTATATACATAAATATATGTGCATATATATATATACATATAAATACAACCCCCATATATACATACACACACACACACATACACACACACACATACACACACATATCTATATTAAAGTCACATTTATATAGCACTTACTATATGCCAGGTACTAAGCAATTTATAATTATCACACGTATAGGTAAATAACTTGTTTTTTAATCCAGTGCTTTTCCAACATGCCACACTATCCCCCAATTCTCTTAATTTACCTATTTTATATGTTTCAATTCTGTTTGTTTGTTTTTAAAGCTTCCATTCTCCTTCATTCATATGATAAAATAATCTTCAACATATTGGAAGTGTGATCTTAGACAAATCACTTGACCTCACTGAGCCTTAGCTCTATCATCTATATGATGAGGTCAGACTAGATAACATCTAAGGTCCTCTCCAGCTCCAAATTTATAATCTCAAGATATTGACTCTAGCCTGTAGGTGACAAGAATATTTTGGAGGAATCTGAACACTATGATTTGCAACTATATCTTAATTCTGACAAGGGGAAAACAAGGAAAAAAGAGAATTTTTTATTTTGTCTATGAAAAGCCTCCTCCTGTCACGGTTTAGAAAACTTACTTTTATATTAGGATTGCAGGCCAACTTAGAAATAATTTATACAATCCAAGTAGATATATATGTGTGTGTGTGTGTGTGTGTATACACACACATACATATGTATAGACAGACATATGTACACACATACATACATATACACATACATACACAATACACACATACAAATATACAATACACATATATCTCCCACTCAGACTGCTCTGAATTTCATTCTGGTATTTATAACCACATAACCTACCTTTGGAAAGCTTTAACAACATAATCCCCGAAGCTTTCTTTGTTTCTAGTTGTGGGAAGGGGGTGGGAGACATTTGGCTACTTAGGCCAAACCAATCAAAAATCAATCCCCTATTTATCGAGCACCCTAAGGCGCATGGCCCTGTAATAGCTGCTGTACAGAATTAATCGGAAAAAACAGGGTAATGCTTATCTGGTCAGACAGAAGGATCATTTTAAAAAGCCATTGCTTTGTACAGGGAATGCCACTGATTTTTTTTTTATTAGCCTGCAAAAACAACTGTCAAATACCCCTCTGTGCAGGAAGATGCTGATAGAAGAGAAGTTCAGGATGGATTGAGTCCCCAGTTAATGATAGTAGGTCTTGGGGGAAAGTTGAGCTGCTCGTGATTTTTATGTGGGGAAAATAAATTAGCAGGTTACCAAATTTGTAGATGAACCCTAAGTCCTCAAACCTATTTAGAAACTATCTGGGCAGACCAGAATGAATGTGTTCTTTGTGGGAGATAATTCCTTTATTTAGGGTGAGATGTGTCACCTCAGGCTGTTGTTCTTGTAATTGGCATCTATTGTGGATATCTTGTTTCTGCTGGATGGTGCCTGTGAAATTATTCTCCCCAAGGTCTTATTCTTTAATACAGGAAAGGAAAGGGTGAGGGGAAGCCTTAATCTGGGAAGTGAGGAAGTAAAAAGATAACAGAATGATCTGTATACTTCAGTTTGCTGAAAATGAAAGCTTGGACCAAGGATTTGGCCCAGTAATCTATACAGTAATATCTCATATTTGGGGATAAAATCGTTTTCCCCCAAAAGAATTCCTAATTGTTGACCTGGTGAACCATAGGATGAATGGAAAGGCTGAAAGCCAGTCCATACTATAAAACTCTAGCTAAATGGTCTTCTACAACTTTCATTCTATTAGGTGTCAAATAGCATCCTCTATGTTTAAAGTGATGAATGGAGCACTTCTCTTATTATGATAACACCTATAGTGTATGTTTCAAAACTGTCCTCAATACCACTTGCTATAAGGGATTCAACTGAGTTTGTTCATCCATAGTAGAGAAAGCATGAATAAATTAAAAGGCATTTATGAAGTACTAACTATATGTAAAGTACTGTGATAAGCACTATACAAATACAAAAACCACAACAAAGACAATTCCTGCTTTCAACGTAATTATATACCAACAAGAAGAAAAACATGAAGAAGGGAGTGGGACTGAGGTAGTGCACTTTGGTCCAGAAGGTTAGAGGGATGGTGAACCGGGCCATGGGGAAGGAAAATGTCACACTCTAGCCAGAAAGAATGGCCAAATTTATTTGATCATGGTTCATGCTTCTAGAATTGGAGGGTGTGAGAGGAAAAAAATGTACACTGCCCAGATGCTGAGCTATTTAGAACATTTAAACTGATATTGATTTGTTGACTACTGTTCCTGTCAGTATAAGGTATTTTCCTTCTTATCTCTTTATATTGTGAATGTTTTGCTCTGTCAATTAGCGTGATTGCAACTCCTACCTTTTTGGATTTACCTGATGAAGAGTAATTCTGTTCTAGCACTTTATTCTTTGTGTGTCTTTATTTTTTAGGTGTCTATCTTGTAAACAACAGATGGTGGTTTTGTTTTCTCTAATCCATTCACATTTAAAGTTATGAGTCTAAGAGTATTTTCTCCAAAATTAGGATATTTTCCCCCTCTTCTTCTGTAAACATAGTATATTGTCTCCGCACTTATTTTTATCTTAATCTATATTAAGGAAACCTTATTCTCTCCAGCTCTCTTCCCTTCACCCATGAGCTTCTCCATCCCAGGTATTACCCCATTCCTTAGTTTTGTTTATTAGTACCTTTTTCTTTCTTGCTTTCATCTGGTTATTTAATTCTTCCTTTTTTTATTTTTTTAGTTAAGCAGTCAAGTGAAATTCCCTTTTGTTTTCCTTTCCTTCAACTTGTTTTGTTTGTTGTTGCTGTTGTTTTTAATTTCATTTTTTTTTACCTTCCACCATGTCCAAGGAAACTCATTCCTGGGATAACCTCACCATCCTGGAATGTTTCATCAGCCTTGGAACTCTATCTCATCACTAACCTGTGCCTCTCTTATTGAAGGATGGGGCCATGAACTTCAAAGCTCCATTTAAGAAGAGAGTTCAACTCAGACAGCTTATTTCTCACCTGGCTTTACTACTTTGAGACTTCTCAGAATGGCTTCTCCGCCATATTGCTACATCAGGTGTCTTTTCAGCTTTTTGTGTTTTGTCTTCCTCCATTAGATTGTTTTGTTTTTGTTTTTGCAAGGCAGTTGGACTTGAGTGACTTGCCCAGGGTCACATAGCTAATAAGTGTCAAGTGTCTGAGGCCAGATGTGAACTCAGGTCCTCTTGACTCCTGGGCTTGTCCTCTAGCCCCTGGGCCACCTAGATGCCTCCCCCACCCCCGCAACCCCCACTGTTAGATTCTAAGGACCTTGACAGCAGAGACTATCTTTTTTCATATCTGTATTCCCAGTACTAAGCACAGTGTTTGGCACATAGTAGACACTTTAAAAAAATGTGTATTAACTATTAGCTGTTTTCTTCATTATTTATCTTCCTTTTCTGTATAGTCTTGACTTTTATTCTTTGATTCACAACTTTTATACACATTTAGTCCTTTAGTCTATGTCTTCCTCATGGAATCAAAACTACTACAGTACTTATTTTAGGTTCATGGTTCTAAATCATTTTTATCTTATTGCCTTGTAGAACTTGTCATCTGACCCCTTTTTCTTTTGGGCCTCACTCTTAGAAATGCTGGTTTCTGCAGGGAAAACAGAGGGACATTGACCCATGGTAGGAATTTTTCTATACTCCTAACTGCTCATTTAACTTTTGCCCTTGTGATCACTTTTTCCCACGTGCAGTCTCTTCCTTGGGTCCATGCCTTCCCACTCTTCTGTGTGTCAATCAGTTCCTCTTCTCCTGGGGCAGGTTTGAGTTGTCTCTCCAAGCACCAAATCCTTGTGGATTATACCTATTGGAAGGTCCTCATCTCTTTTTACAGACTCTCTCTCTCTTCCCCACCATGGAAGCACTGATCAGTCTTACCTGCTTCCAAAACTGAAACCAAATTTTGCCTTTTTTTCCCTTTGTTTCAGTCCTTCCTTTTGCCTCCTTGCTTACTGTTTTATAGGTTCTCTACTTCCTGAGAGACTATAGGCATCAATTTCCCTTCGTTGTTAACCTTTGACTTGATTAGGGTATATCACATATTCCTCTCTATCTTCATCTTCCTCTTTCTCTCCTTTATGTCCCCCTGTAGTTTAGTCACACAAAAACATTTATTTACATGTAAGTGGGTTGTTATGAGGTTTAGGCCTTAATATTTCAGACTTATTTATCCACCGTTACTTCTATTTGACTTATGCTTTTACCCTTGTCTCCTTATATACTTTTAGAAAGAAATCTCTTAATGGTCTCTTCTTGTTATTTTGCTGTTGTCCTTGGTTGCTGTATTTGTTTGCCTTTTTTGTACTTCTATTGTTTGGGGCATTTGTAAAGCAAATAGTTTATTCAGGTCTGATTTTCTTTCTAGGAATACATTGAATGCTTTTTAAAAAATTGAATGCCCATATGTTCCCATCATTAATTAGGCTCAAAACTGAATCATATTTCACTTTGGTTTGCATCTTGAGATCCTTTGCTTTTTAAAGCACATTATTGCATTCCAACCTGCAGTTTCTGGTGGGTGCAGACTAATCTGATGTTATCTGAATTTCCTTACTTTCATATTTGAAGGTCTTTTTTCTGTTGTTTTTGTCTATAGAACTTAAATTAAATTAAATTTAACCCCTACGTGTCTTGGAGTTTGCAGCATAGGTTTTTTGTTTCATTGGTTGTTTCTAGAGGAAATCAGTGGGTTTCTTTTAATTGGCATTTTGTTTCCTGTGTTCAGAAGTTCTGGGAAGTTTTATGGCATTATTTCTTATATTGTGATTTCAATTTTTGTTTTTCACTTGTCCAGGTATTCTGGGAGACATAATCCTTAAATGATCTCTATGAGTCCTATCTTTGAGATCAATGAGTTTTGTGTATGGAAAGCATGTCTTCTTTTGTCTTTATAGCCTTTTTACTTTTCTTCCAGATTATCCTTCCTTTCCTTTATTTGTATTCCCTATCAGTTGCTCTTTCTCTTTTCTTTATTTGATTGGCCATTCAGCTGTTCATTCAAGTTTTTCTGTTTTGCCAATTATTTCTGCTGTGCAGGCCATAAATTCTTCTTTCACAATTCCTGTTTATCTTTTAAACCATTTAGGAACATCTCCCTGTGGGTCTGTGCTCTCTTGGGATTCCATAGGGTCTTCTGCCTCATTAGGTGTTGATTCATTTTCCTTTGCCTTACCATGTTTATTCATAGAAATCTGGACAACTTTACTTGATCTGGAGACCATAATTGCTTGTTCATTTATCTGCTCAAGATCATTAACTTTCAATTTTTTTTCCTTATATTCCCCTATTGCTCATTTTCTGATGCCTCCTTTCACGGTGGTGTTCCTGGGGGCTAGATCTTAAAGCTGTCTTAGCCTCCTCCCTCAGGCAATTCGCATTTTACTGGCTTTAGTCTCTGGCCCAAGTTACTACTGGAAGTACACAATGGTCCCCACTGGATGCTTGGCCCTTTTCTTCTATCAAGCATTCCTAGAGGATCCATGCACACTCTAGCATCCTGCTCTAGTTTTTTCTGTTGCTGTTTTCTAGCTGAGTAATACTTCATCAAAGAGTGTTGCAATGTCAGCCAGAGCTACTCTCTGACTTTTGGTTTTCTGGGCCACTGTGGGGAGAATTGAGTTCTGTTGCAAGTCCATGGGTTATGCAGTCCAGCCAGAGCTTTGTAGGTGGTCAGACACAGGGTAGTGAGTGAGAATATTAAATGTTAGGAATTTGTCTTCTTTACTTTTAGTTCATTGTTTTTAGATTTTTAGTTTTTTTAAATATCTTTAGGGTTTTTGGTTCCCTAGACTGAGGAGATAGCTAACACTGCCTTATCTCTTACATATAATCCTGATTTTAGAGACATTGAGAGATCATAAGGATCAGAGAAAATGACTACTCTTCCATCTTATTAGTCACATGACTCAGAAATCCTCTTATTATTTTCTAACCTCTCCTTATTTTTCATTTGCTGGCTTCTTTTCTCCACTCTCTAATGTTCCTGTCCCCCAAATTCTGGCCTTATCCCCCTTCTCTTTCCTCTGTATTTTCTCTCTTAGTTCACTCTCCCATTCACTCTCACAGCTTTAACTATCATCTCTAACCAGATGACAAGTACCTATTATATACAAGGCGTTATTCTAGGTGCTCAGTTATGAAGACCAAAAAGAATGTAGTTCCTGCTCTCAAGGACCTTACATTCTACAAGCAGGATATGTAAATATTCACACAGAAAAGTAGAGAGAGAAGCTAAATTTTTATTTGACTTAACATGTGAATATGTTTTGTTTTGTGACATAAAGGAAAACAATAGCAAAGAATCAGTTTCAAATCTACTCAGTGTATTGCATAGAGATTATAGGAAAATGGGAAGAAAGTAGGTCATATTTAAGCTCTCTCTATATTCCTAGAGTTTTGTTATCAAGGGGAAATACATTTTCTGACTGGTTTTACCCAATCCCTGAGGGCTGCTATTTGTATAATAAGGAAAGGTTATTTATTTGGTTAAAAATACATTTTTTACACTTCTATACACTTTCTGTATGAGAGTGTACACCTCTAATTTCTTTTTCTTTTTTAACCTGTTTCTCTTTTTAAGTTCTTGACTTTTCATATGTAGTAGATCTAAGATATTTTCAATTTGCTTTAGAAAGAAAACCTATTAATCACATACATTAAATAATTTATTTAAAGGATGCTAACATAATAAGTCTTTTAGGATCTCTCTTGGAAGGTAAGAGTATTCATGACCTGTGTTATTGGAAGGAAGGGAAAAATGGAAAGAGAAAAATAAAAAAATGCTTAGTTGTCCTTTGGAGGCTTTGCAAAAAAAAAATCTAATGGCATCTTTTTTTTTTTCTATCTCTTGACCTTCTGATAGAATTCTCAGTTCATAGGGCTGATAGAGGAGAGAGGAAGTACTCAAAATGTCAACTAATCTAGCCCTCTGGAATTATATTTCTCCCAGCAGCCTAAGATAGAGTTTAATCAGAAGTCTTAAGGAAGAAACAGGTTCTTCATTATTTCTAACCTAAGTGTTTCTTGTAGCTGTTGGCATGATTTTCTCTAGTTCTGATTAATGAAAGCACATCTGGGGACTACTTATTAAGCAACTATGTGCCATATTCCTTTGTGGTATGGAGTGTCATTAGTAGCCAGGGACTAGCCAGCCTTCAAAGTGAATGTAGTTTACTACTGCAGAAATTGCCTATAAACCACTGCTGTAGAAAAGCATTACATTGCCTTGTAGGGTCTCAGGTGTTCAGTGATGTGTGTAACTTAGACTCTCAAAGGTGGAAATGACTATAGAGCTCATCTAGCCCAAATTCTTACCTAATTTAAAATTATTTTCTGTACTACTACATACAAGTAGTCAGTCAACTTCTTCTTGAATGTCAGTGATTTTTTTCAGAGTTCCTTGAAAACCTACTTCTTCTGTACTTGGATAAGACTGTGATCTCACCTGTTGTAGCTACACCCTTTATTATTTGTAAATTGCTCAGCATAGTGCCTAGCACATAGCTGGTGCTTAATAAATGCTTACTCCCTTCCTTTTCCATAAACTTGAATAAAACTTACATGGCTTATATCCAAGCCATCATTGGTAATTTCCTATTGTCTGCTCACACACACCATGTGTCTTTCCATTGTCCTACTCTCCCCCATAACACTCTGTTGATTTATCTTCTCTAATTAAATACAAATGGAATGAAAACATGTCTATATCCATTTATAATTATGTAATTTGAAATTGTCCCTAGAGACAGGAGGGAATTTGGGCATACTTCCTAACCATATTGTGCTTCTTAGGCACATTCTCTAAGGTGCCAGAATCCTGTAGAAGGCATAGTCATGTGGCCTCTGAGCTTTGGGTTCAGCAATCTCTTTTTCTATCTGCATAATCCTGAGTTGGGGAGGAGGATGCTCCACTCCTATCCCTGGACTGCACTCCTTGAGGAATATGGGAATATGTCATTGATCTTCTTGCTTCTATGGAGCCTTGAAGAGTGTCCCATAGTGACCAGGAAGCTGTGGAGTCCTGGATTTTGCCTGGTCTCCTACCCAGGCTCAAGGATTAAAGACATAGACTGTGATTCCACCAGGTTGTCTACTAGCTTTTTTTTCGCTCACTGGGAACAACAAAATAATGTAGCTCTAGCATTTGGGCAGAGTATAACATTTCACCAATTTTATTGCTCCAAGTTAAGAATGAACACCTTATAAACGGTCAAAAGATATAAACAGTTTTCAGAAGACGAAATAAAATCCATCAATAGTCATATAAAAATGCTCTAAATCACTAAGTACTAGAGAAATGTAAGTTAAAACAACTCTTAGGTGCCACATTATATGCATCAGACTGACAAACATGACCAAAAAAAGTAAAATGAGAAATGCTACAGGGGATGTGGAAAAATAGGTACACCAAAGCACTGGTGGGGAAGCCTCAAACTGGTCCCACCATTCTAGAGAACAGTTTGGAACTATGCCCAAAGGGCTATAAAACTTGTGCAGTTTGACCCAGCAATACTGCTACTAGGTCTGTGCCCTAATGAGATAAAAAACAAAAAAGGAGAAGGGCCAATATGTACAAACATATTTATAGAAGCTCTCTTTGTCATGGCAAAGAACTGGAGTTTGAGGGGATAGCTATCAATTGGGAATGGCTGAACAAGATGTGGCATATGACTGTGATGAAATACTGTTGTGCTATAAGAAATGACAAGGTGGACAGCTAGGTGGCGTGGTGAGTAGAGCACCAGTCCTGGAGTCAGCAGGACCTGAGTTCAAATCCAGCCTCAGACACTCGATACACTTACTAGCTGTGTGACCTTGGGCAAGTCACTTAACTTCAATTGCCCTGCCCTCCCCGACCAAAAAATAAAGAAAGAAATGACAAGGGGGGTACTTTCAGAAAAATCTGGGAAGACTTATATAAACTGATCCAAAGTAAAGTGAGCAGAGCTAGAACATTGTACGCAGTAATAGCAATATTGTAACAATAATCAACCATGAAAGACTTAGGTACTCTGAGCTATAATACAACGGATGATTCTCTGTAATTCCAAAAGACTAATGCATGGTCTGGAATTTCTCCACCTAGGGAACCCTGTATCTCCCCCATAATCATGGGGTATTCTTTTTATACCAAAGGAAGAGACCAAAGAGCTCCAGATTTATTATAGGTAGTAGTTTAATCAATTTGGGTTACTTAGATTTGGGGCAGTATGATAGATCCCTGCCAAGATACTAATCATCCTCGGTCTGGGATGGCAACCAGACTGATCAGCAAATCCCCACTAAGAATCCCAAAAATCTTCCTGGAAATTATAGAAAATAAACAAAGGCAGGAGGAGCTAGAGAGTGCATCACTACTGATTGGTGGCTATTTTTAGTTTTCTGCTTAGTAATGAGTTTGGCAGTTAAGCCAATGTTACACCCAAATGAAGGTTGTCTGTGGGTCATGTACCAGTCACACACGAGTCACAATATTCTTTTTTTTTTTTTTTTGCTTTTCATAGGTCATAATACCTTAAGTTTTGACTCAGTGTCTAAAACATAATTTTGTATCTAAATTATGATTTTAAACAGGTCACCATGTTTAGGTTTCCACCTTTCACAGAGTTTAAAGTTTTTATGATTTTTTAATTATTACTGTATTTTATGGCTTTTTCCTAGTCAGGACTCCACAACTGATGATGAAAAATGCTGTCTACCTCCAGAGTGAGAACTGAGGGAGTCTGAGTACAGATTGAAGCATATTTTTTCCTTTATTTTATTTTTTTTTCCCACAATATGGCTAATCTGGAAATGTTTTGCATGACTCGCATGTATGATGGATATCATATTTCTTTCCTTCTCAATGGATGGGGAAGGGATAGAGGGAGGCAGAAAATTAAGGAACAGAATAGAGGAACAGAAAATTAAAAATTACAAAGAAAAAAAGAATGAACACCTTTTTTGCTTCATCTTTTAGATGTATTAGACATCATTTTAGGATTCTATCAAATAGGCACTGTCTGTGTTTAGATACTTTGGAAATTTAACTGTTTAGGTATTTGTTATCTTGCACCTCTATCTGCTCCATGTGATTTCTCCTTATCTCCCATTCTAATAGTTGATTTGTATGTAGGGCTTTAAGGTTGATAAAGCACTTTGCATACATTATTTCATATGTTCCTTACAACTGTGTGAGCTAGATACTACACATGTCTTCATAGCCCCATGTTATGGATTGGGAAATTGAAATTCTGAAAGCCTCAATGATTTATTTTTGGTCATATAGCTAATACATGTGAGGGAAGTGATTTGAACCCTTGTCTCTCCTGACTCCGAAAGCAGTGCTTTTTCTGTTATGCAATGCTACCTCTCCAAAAGCTCCACCTTTCACTTCTTCAAAGATCTCTAGCTATCCCATGATTTCCATGAAGTCTGAACGTTATTTCACCCTTCCTCCTGTAACTTACCCCTCCAAATAACAGTTGTGTGATGTGACTCCAATAGATGAAACACTTCTGATGCTAATTAAAAAGCCTAGATGTGTTTATCAATTGTTAGTTGGTTTTATAACCCGGTTTTTGTAAGTGGACATTCTAATCCAATCTAACAAGCTTTTATTGAGTACCTACTAGATGCAAGGCATTATACTGATGCTGGGGATACACCAACAAGATTAAAAAAACAGAAAAACGGCCCCTGCCCTCAAGGAGATGACAATTTTTCTTGGTAATATAACGTAACAAAAGATAAGTATATACACGAGAATGTGAACAGGAAGAGAGAACTAACAACTATGGAGATTAGAAATGGCTTCCTTTAGTTCCTGATACTGGAACTAAACATTTTGGTAAGAAAAACTTTCTAAAATTTCTACTTCCAAGAAAAAAGATAAATTTAGAGTAAGAGGAGATTTAGGAGGGAAGGCAGTGGATCTATAATATCATACGTTTGGTTACTTGTGACAAGTAAAAATGCAACAAAGGTAAACTGAGGCAAGCTTTCCAGAAAAAAAAAAGCAGTTTAACAGTGATACACATAACTGTTAATAAAATAGCTCAGACCATCCCCCCTCAGCGGGTCACTGACCCTCTCCCAAAGGCATTAAAGACCATATTTATTGAGATTCCAAAGGGTGGAGGGAGGGAGATCAGTAGAAAAGCCTTAGAATTAGCTACACCTGGACAAAGTAGAGGGTCTTTCAGGTGCAACTGATCATATGCTCTAACAATTAAGGAATGCTAAATGCTTTATGAGACTCAGCTGCCTCTAGTAATCTTGGCTAGAAAATTAGAACTGCCCCAATCAGGATCTCCCTTTCCACTTCCATCCCCAACCCCCAACCCCTCAGACCTTCCCTTGGAGAGCAAATCATCTACTAACTTTGATATGGAGAAAGGACAAGAGAGTTATCCCCTGGGGAGGGGCACAGCACAACCTTGTTCTCTGTTTACAGGTAAACAGAATCAAAGGTCCCACTTTAAACTGGTTATGGAAGTAATGTTGGGGTGTGAGAGAGATTAGGTGCGATCATAGTCTTCAACCATGCCTTTAGTTCAGACTGGGAGAGAACTCCTTTTGAGCTAGACTGAAAAAATGGAGTTTGTCAAAATGTGGACTAGGATTATAGAGTAATACTGATAATTAAATGATATAGCATAATAATAATAATTTTGCTACATCATTCCCTACCATGGTACAGATTTCAACCTACCTGCTCGTGCTGTCTCATGGTCCATCTTACCCACCCCTCCATTAAATCCTTCATAGTAGATCTAAGCAAGTCATTGGAGACATTCTTCTAGATCACCTAAAATTCCACAGATACCAGTGCAGCATTTTGATGGTCCACTTGTTATCTCTTGTTCTAGATCAGGAGTCAGAGAACCAAAAATCCTAGTTCTGTTACTACTTGTGTGGCCTTGGGAAAATTGCTTAATCTCTCTGATCCCCATTCCTCAATTATTAAGTGAGGGAGTTGGATTAGATGGCCTTTAAGGTCCAGTCTGCCTTTAAATCTCTAATCTTATCATCAGCCCACCTCCTTTCCTTACATAAATTTCATGGAGAATATCTTTTACATGACTTCTTGCTCGTGACGTCACTGGTAATATACTGTAGCTTCTCATGTGTCCCCCTTAGGGTTGCCTGAAATTTTGGCTCTTCGGAGATTGTGGTTTGAATCATTCTCAGCCATATAGTATCACTGGAGGAATATTGGTGTTAAAAAGATGGCTGTTAGTGCTGTGCAATAGAGGACCTACAATGCAATTTTTCTTTAGACTTTAGATTGGATTGTAACTCTTTTTGCTTATGGAGAAAATCAAAGTTCAAGAATATGTCACACATAGAACTCACCAACATTATTTATGCCAAGCAATATATGTTTATAGTAAAAAGAATAAAGTAAAAGATTTGCCCTTTACCTTATCTTTGCTTACTATTACCAAACTTTGAATTAATTGCATATATATTCAGAAGGGGAAAAAAAGGGTTCAGACTATGGAGTATCCATATACACAGTCTTTAGATTTCTCAATGACCACTCATTTCAAAACCAGGAACTCCCACTTGTGACCAGATTAATGAATTGGTCTCACTGTTGATAGGCCTGTGCTAGCAAGTGCAGCACGCAACCATTAATCTCAGCACAGAATTTCCAAACTGGTATCTGTATGTAGGAATAAAGGCTTGCTTGGATCTATATAGACCAACGCTGGTGCATGTATGTGGCAAATGACCAAGTCTCTCAATGCTTGCTCACAGCTGTCTGTCCATAGGGCTCTATGTGGTTTTCTAGGTTTGAAGATGACATTGTCTTCCATATGTTTCTGTTCCAGTGTCTCTTTGGTCACGTATGCTCAAGTGAGATCATTAGTAGCTGAACAATAGTAACACAGTTCTTAACCAAGGCAACGTGCATTATGGAGAGACTGCTGAACTTAGGAAAACCTGGCTTCAGATCCTGCCTCTGACCCTTATCTATATGAGCTCTATATGAGTTTCCTCACCTGTAAAATGAGGAGTCAACTAAATGCCTTCTAAGGTCCCTTCTACCTCTAAATAGTAATAGCTAGTGTTTACATAGTGCTTTAAGATTTACAAAGTATTTTACAAATAATATCTCAGTTTATGCTAACGACAACTGGGAGAGTTTGGTGCTATTACTATCCCATTTTACAGATGAGGAAACTGAGTCAGACAAAGGTCAAGTGACCTGCCCAGAGTAACACAGTAAGCTTCTCAGACAGAATTTGAAGTCTGGTCTCTCTGATTCCAGGAGCAGTGATCCATTCACTGTGCCACCTAGATGCTAAATCTATGATTATGTGAATCTATGAATGGTCATATGGAATTATTGTTTTAAAGAAAAACAGTGTAATATAATGAGATTGATGTTTCTAGATTTAGAATCAGGAGAAACTTAAGTTTTAATTCTGCTTCTACTATTTACTATCTGTGTGACCTTGAGCAAGTAATTTACTTTCTCTGAATCCTCACTTTTCTTATCCATGAAATGGGGCTAGTAATAGCTTTAGTATCTATTTCTCAGGATTATTAGGAGGCAGAAGTGAATAAGACAGGAAACCTGAAAACGGTCCACAAATGTCAGCAATTACAAAGGAAAAAGAGGATTCTGTCCCTGAAAATTAATAGCAACTTCTTTTCCCTGCATTAGAACTCTATCATGTGAACTACTCCAATGTTCTGTCAACACCTAGCCACTCCAAGCAAATGTGTAATTGCTTATGGGACTTAATTTTCCTGCGCAATTGTTAGGTATTTATTTCATGTTCAAATTGATTTAAATGCCAAGCCTGTGATTCCATTAAGTTTGTGACTGCTACAAAATTGCCTGGTAGGTTCATATTGAATGACACAGGTCTCTTATAAGCCAGAATTTTCTTTTATTTTGTTTATGCCCATCTAAAATTGTGACTTTCCTTTTTTGACCAGTCCAAATAAATCAGAACTCATTTCCTGCCCTGGCCTCAGGGGAGCATTGAATGTGTGTCCCAGTAATTTCGTACTCATGCCAATTCTGTCAGGCTTCTTGTCAGTAATAAAAATAACCAAGATTGGAGGATGAATGTTGCAAGACTGAGCATACAGAGTAGTCTCCAATTTCCAGAGTCAAAATAGGCAGAGTGTCCATGTCACTTAGTACTGTCTCAATTAACTTGATATTTTTATGGGCCCAAGAATATTTACTATCTTGCCCCCTCCCTTCATACATTGAGCCTCTCAAATTTACTACCTATCTAAAGAGATGGAGATGGTAAGCTAACCATGAAAATTGAAGTTAATTGTGGCTGGCTGATAGCTTCAGGAGCACTTTTTAGTGCTTACGATTTTGCAAGCATGACTCATTAGCCCTGTGGATTATCTATGTACTGGAAATATCCTGAAGCTATTTTCTTCTACCTTGAAGAGGGCAGTAGGATTGTAGCCATTCATCCTTCTACAAGGTTCACTGATTCAGTGCTCCCCAGCAAGCCTAGACCCTCAAATTCTGCGGGTGGCATAGTTTCTGAGTAACATTAATGCCTGCCCTAGGCAGCAAACTCAGCTGGTCAGGTCTTGCTCACTGTGCAATGACTTTTTATTAGCATGGATGTCACTTTTCCAGCATATATATTTCCCTCTGACCTCCCAAGTTGGATTTGTGTGGAGTGAGTGAGTGTATGTGTGTGTGTGTGTGTGTGTGTGTGTGTGAGAGAGAGAGAGAGAAAGAGAGAGAGAGAGAGAAATCAAAAAGTTTAGAAGATTCAGTATCAGCATTATTATGCTAATACTTTCCATTGTAGATCTGGACCTGGGCCTTAGAGACCACCTAGTCCATGAGGAAACTGAGGCCCTTGCAGGTTAAGTGACTTGCCCTGGGTCACACAAGTGCCAGAGCTGGTTTCATTGCTCCAAATTCAGTGGACTTTTCCATTGTACCTTTCTTCTACATAAGGAGGACAGACTGTAACAACAATGCTGTTTGCCACTACTGTGACTGTGTAAGACCAATAACACCACCACACAGGAAGGCTGTTAGCACAAGTTCTTGGATCTACTTTTCTAAGAAAAGCAACTTTCAGGGGTTAACAATCTCACTTTAATCAAACATACACATATCATTTACTTCCTTCAGGGAGAAAAGCCAGGACCCTAAAATTCTGAGCAAATAAAACAGAAATTACAAAGACAATATAAACAGAGCAAACACACACAGTTATCAACATAAAGGCCTCTAGCTGTCTGACCAAAGAATTACATAGTTACCAGAGCAAGAGGGACCAAGATCTGGGTTTTCAAAGTCGGGGGGTGGAGGGGGGGGGTGGGCTCTAGCGGCTACCCAGAGTCTCATCTGGTCAAATCACACAACACTCTTCCAGTGAGTGAGAGCCCCAAACAAAACACTAACCTCTGAGTTTATATACCCTGTTCGGGATCAAAGTGCATCCCAACCATGTGACTCAAACCTAAGTGAACTAGGCTTTCTTGTTTCTTAAGCAGGTCATCAATTTAATCAAAGAAACAAAGGCAGGACTCATCAAAGGCACTTTACCTCTCCAAAAGAGAAAGTCCCGCCTTAATTACCATAACACAGACCTTTCTAACTCAATCAATAAATAAACATTTATTAAGCAGATCCTTCACTGTCCTTATGGCAGGTATTGCAGTTGAGGCTCCTGTCTGGAATTCCTTTCCATAGCTCACTGACTGGGCCACTTTAGTGACTGAAAGAAAACTCACTAACCAGCTATGCTTGTCACAATAATGGTTTGTGGTCTCTGTGGTGTTAGTGTCTTTGTAGACTTTAGCTTTGTACAGTCAGTCTCTTTTCCTTTCCTTATTTCCCTCAAATATTGGTTCTGTATAACTTCCCAATTTCCCCAATTAATCAGTTCCCGTTTCTTTCCCTATCACCTTCTACTTTAAAAACTTTTATCGGTGCACTCTGATTTTTATACCATATTTTGCAACTCCACCTTAAAAAAAAAAAAGATCCTGCCCTAACGTATATTGCCTATATGACCTTGGACAAATCATTTGGCCTTCTTAGGCCTTGGTCGCCTCATTTTTAAAATGAGGGAATTGGCCTAGATCAAGGTTTTTTTTTTTGTTTTTTTTTTCTTTTAAATTTGTTTATTTAATATATTTAGTTTTCAGCATTCAGAGTTTGAATTACAAATTTTCTCCCCATTTCTACCCTCCCCCCCACTCCAAGATGGGGTATATTCTGGTTTCCCCTTTCCCCAGTCAGCCCTCACTTCTGTCACCCCACTCCCCTCCCATCCTCTTTTCCCTTCCTTTCTTGTAGGGCTAGATGAATTTCTACGCCCCATTGCCTGTGTATCTTATTTTCTAGTTCCATGCAAAAACTTTTTTTTTTTGTTTTTGAACATCTGTTTTTAAAACTTTGAGTTCCAAATTCTCTCCCCTCTTCCCTTCCCACCCACCCTCCCTAAGAAGTCAAGCAATTCAACATAGGCCACATGTATATCATTATGTATAACCCTTCCACAATACTCATGTTGTGAAAGACTAACTATATTTTGCCCCTTCCCAACCCATCCCCCTTTATTGAATTTTCTCCCTTGACCCTGTCCCCTTTCGAAAGTGTTTGTTTTTGATTACCTCCACCCCCATCTGTCCTCCCCTCCATCATCTCCCCTTTTTTATCTTCTTCCCTCTTCTTTCCTGTGGGATAAGACACCCAATTGAGTATGTATGGTATTCCCTCCTCAGGCCAAATCTGATGAGAGCAAGATTCACTCAGTCCCCCCTCACTTGCCCTCTCCCCTCCTCCCACAGAACTGCTTCTTCTTGCCACCTTTATGCGAGATGATGCACCCCATTCTATCTCTCCCTATCTCCTTCTCTCAATATATTCCTCTCTCATCCCTTAATTTGATTTTATTTCTTTTAGATATCTTCCCTTCATCTTCAACTCACCCTGTCCCCCACTCTCTCTCTCTCTCTCTCTCCATATATATATAGATATAGATATAGATATAGATATATACACATACATATATACATACACATTCACATATATATATACATACATATATATACATATATATATATATATATATATATATGCATATTCCCTTCAGCTACCCTAATACTGAGGTCTCATGAATCATACACATCATCTTTCCATGTAGGAATGTAAACAAAACAGTTCAACTTTAATAAGTCCCTTGCAATTTCTTTTTCTTGTTCTTTTTCTTGATTACCTTTCCATGCTTCTCTTGATTCTTGTGTTTGAAAGTCAAATTTTCTATTCAGCTCTGGTCTTTTCACTGAGAAAGCTTGAAAGTCCTCTATTCTATTGAAAATCCATATTTTGCCTTGGAGCATGATACTCAGTTTTGCTGGGTAGGTGATTCTTGGTTTTAATCCTAGCTCCATTGACCCCCGGAATATCGTATTTCAAGCCCTTCGATCTCTTAATGTAGAAGCTGCCAGATCTTGGGTTATTCTGATTGGGTTTCCACAATACTCAAATTGTTTCTTTCTGTCTGCTTGCAGAATTTTCTCCTTGATCTGGAAGCTCTGGAATTTGGCAACAATATTCCTAGGAGATTTCTTTTTGGGATCTATTTGAGGAGGCGATTGGTGGATTCTTTCAATTTCTATTTTGCCCTGTGGCTCTAGAATATCAGGGCAGTTCTCCTGGATAATTTCTTGAAAGATGGTATCTAGGCTCTTTTTTTGATCATGGCTTTCAGGTAGTCCAATAATTTTTAAATTATCTCTCCTGGATCTATTTTCCAGATCAGTGGTTTTTTCAATGAGATATTTCACATTGTCTTCCATTTTTTCATTCCTTTGGTTCTGTTTTATAATATCTTGATTTCTCTTCAAGTCACTAGCTTCCACTTGCTCCAGACTAACTCAAGTGGTAAAAGAGCTCCAAAAAGCCAATGAGGAGAAGAATGCCTTGAAAGGCAGAATTAGCCAAATGGAAAAGGAGGTCCAAAAGATCACTGAAGAAAATACTACCTTAAAAATCAGACTTCTCCCAGCTCCTGGTCTGGTTGGTACGCACCACTCATACTGGGCTCTGCTCTGATCCACTCTGCTCCCAGCTCCATGTGAGATAGGCCACACCCAGAGACCCTCCAGGCTGTCCTGGGCTGGAGCCCTGCTTCCCTCTGCTGTTTTGTGGGTTCTGCAGTTCTAGAATTGGTTCAGAGCCATTTTTATAGGTTTTTGGAGGGACTCGGCAGGGAGCTCACACTAGTCCCTGCTTTCCAGCCACCATCTTGGCTCCGCCCCCCAAAATGCCTATCAAGGTTTCTTAAGCTTTATTTGTATCTCGGACCCCTTTTGGCTGTCTGGGGAGCCTGTGGACACAGGCTTTTCACAATAATAGCTTTACTGCATGAAATAAAACACTTAGGATTACAATGAAAACCTATTACACTGAAGTAATATTAAAAATACCACAACCTGGCCCCCCCCCCCCCCGCCAAAAAATATAACAAGTTCACGGACACCAGGCTAAGACCACCTGGACTAATGAATCTTTGAGGACCCTTTCTTCTCTAAATCTGTAATTCCATGACCCACCATTACAGGAAAAAAAAAATGGAAACCAAATTGACCAGTATAATACTGAAACTGACCAAGGATTATTCCGATCCTATAATCTACCAGCTTTCTATTAAGGGGAAGGTATAACCACCCATTTTCTTTCAGTCTCCCAGTTCTCAGTCTTGCTCTTTGGTATCCAGTCTAGACCATAATAGAGTTTGGCATTCCAGGTACAGTTTCTCAGGATTCCCTTAAACTGGGCCCAAGTGGAGATCTACTTCTTCCTATTATGTTCAGCTACCTCTAGTCATTTTACTCTGTGGCTACACAAAAAATCTTGATATGCTGAGGAGAGAAGAAAGTTCAGATCTCTGTAGCTGATTATTATTTTTAGAGCATTGTGCTAATGAGACCAAGGTCTTCTGGGTTTCAGTCTTATGTGGTCCAATTCAACAAGACAGCATATTTATTAAGCATATGCAGCCCAGAACTAAATAAGGGAAGGAAAATAGATGGTATTGCCTTGAGAAATTGCATAGGCTTCCCTTTGGAACAAAGACTATCTTTTCAACAATAATATTCTTGTGGTGATGTATATGGATGCCATTCATAGAATTCCAGTCTCCAAAGAATTCAAATTGAGAATCACTCTAAAGGCATTGCTGAGTTCATGGTGGGAATGAGAATGTGACAATGCATTACAAACAAGGAATTACACAGGGAAAATACTGAAAATAATGTCACTGAAGAATATATGACAAAAAAAGGAGTCACATAATGAGAAGGGAAAAACAATTACCAGCCTGCATGCTCCATTGATATCTATGCAATATTCAGAGAAAATAAGGAAGGCCATAGGGATATGTTGGACAGACTATCATCATGAATATATGTGATGAATTTATAGGATATATCAGAGTGATACAGGATAGACAGATAACCAACTCTAAATCAATGATTCTATTATCCAAATCAGTGTGGTGTTATTAAAATACAACAGAGAGCTATGGGAAAAAATTTAAGTGTTCTAGAAAATCTGAGGAGGAAGAGGTTGGGGGGAATCACTAAAAGTCTTATGGAAAAGATGGTAGCCAATTTTATCCTTAAATAAAGTGAAGAATTTCAAGATGTGGCAATGAGAGATGTTCCAAAGACAGGAAATAACCTTATGTGAATGGATATAGCCAATTAAGATGTGATTGGAGAACAATTAACAGTCTAATTTGGCCAGAACAGAAAGGATTTGAAGGTGTGATAGGTGAAATAAGTTGGGAAAGGTCGGTTGTTCTCAAATTGTGGGCCAGTTAGCTTTTCTCTGTTTCATCAACTATAGGCTATAATCTGGCCAACCATTTCACTAAGATGTGTGGTCAGTTGCATGACAGACTTCTTAGAAGAATGTGGCAAATCCATCACCACCATTAGAGAAATTCAAAACATCGAGTCAGCCAACAATTGTTCAGTAGCTCTGTCTTCATATACGAAGGGCACCACATGTCCTTCTTTGGAGAAACCAATCATTGTGATCGGAATGTGGCAGGCACTGTACCAAGTGCTGAAGGTACAAAAAGAGGTAAAAGACTGTCCCTACCCTCACAGATCTTACAATCTAATTGAGGAGACAACATGCAAACAAATATATGCAAAGCAAACTAGATACACGATAAATAAGGGAAAAAAGAAAAGGAAAAAGAAATCACTGGAATTAAGAGGCATTAGGGAAGGCTTCTTGTAGAAGATGGCATGTTAGTTAGGACTCGAAGCTAGGGAGGTGGTCAGTGGTTAGAGCCGAGGAGGGAGAGAGTTCCAAGCATGAGGGAAAGCCAGAGAAAATGCCCAGATCCAAGAAATGAAGAGTTTTGTTCTTGGAACAGTCAAGAGGCTAGTGTCACTGGATCAAAGAGCACACGTTGGGGAGAAAGGAAACGTAGGAAAGGGTTAGGTCATGCCAAACAGAGCATTTTGTATTTACTCCTGGAGGCAATAGGAAGTCATTGGAGTTTATTGAGTGGTGACATGATTGGACTCAGGTTTTAGGAAAATCACTTTAGTGGTTGAATGGAGAATGAATTGGAGTAGGGAGAAACTTGAGGCAGGCAGGCCCACCAGCAACTTATCGCAGTAAACAAGGAATGGTCATTTTGAATAACTGATATGATTTCTGGAATCCTTTCCAATTTGGAGATTTGTCATACAGTTTTCAATATTTCTAGTGCACCATCCCAATCCAATAAGCTAATGATATTTTGTTTTTACCAAATCTTGAAGTATACAGCAGTGCTGGCAAAGAAGAGGTTGGAATGGGCGGTATGCAGATTGTGAATACCCAGCTGTATGTCATTTCACTCCCTGGTATCTTAATTGAAATAATTAGAAGAGTTCAGAAAGACAACCTCCTCAACTTTATTCTCAGTCTAGTCTCTCCACTTTACTCTGGAATGTCCCCATTCAATCCCTTGATTCCCTCTTAGGAAAAAGAAAAAAAAAGAGAGAGAGAGAGACCATGCATTTTCTAATTAGTTTTCTGGTGAGACTAGCCACAAATTCTCTGCAGTGGGTATAAAATGAGAAAGATAGGGTAAGAACAGGAAGGGAACACTCTTCCTATATTAATGCCTTTCTGAAGCATCTTCACTCATCACCCCCTCATTCATCTAGTCACATCGGTTGTTCCTATGCCTGGAATGTGTATTCACTCTCCCTCTGAGGCTCAGCTCAGGTGCTAAGTAAGGTTGGCCTCCATGAGGCTATCTCTGATTCCTCCCACATGTCAGTGAGCTCCCTTCTTCCTCAAATTTCCTTGGATTTATTTATCTCTGTACATATACCGCCTAATAGAATGTAATTTACTTGGAGGCAGAGTCTATTTCATTTTTGTTTCTGTATCTCCAGCATCTATCAGTGACTCAAACAGCAATTATTTATTAAACATTAACTACATGTCAGTCACTGTGCTGCCCACTGAAGATAGGAGTACAAAGAATGAAACAATCCCTACTCACAATGAGTGACATTCTAATGGGGGAAGAGTACTCCCCTAATATAGTGCCTTGCATGTAGTAGGCACTTGATAAATGTTTTTTAATCATATTGAATTGAATTCAGCAAATATTAATTAAGTACTTTTAATTTGTTAAGTACTATGTTATAAGGCATAGGACAAGATATAGAGGTGCATGAGATATCCTTCCTCCCATAAAAGAGTTTGCAATCAGGGGAGATAAACTTTTATGCCAATAATTACAATGCCAAGCAATGTGCCATTATTAACAATAACTGACATTGATATGACACATTACCTCCTTACTCTCATTTAATTCTCACTATACTCAGGGTACCTAGAAAGGCAGTGAGTACTTGAAGTCATGTTGGATTTGATGTCAGGAGGACATGGGTTTGAATCCTATCACTAATCTAATGAGAACAGACCCTGGGCAAAGTTATTTCACTTCACAAGGGCTGTTTCCCCATTTATAATACCCTGAGTATTACAATCCACGAATTATGGGAATTACAATTGTTCCTAGAACTAAACCTTCTGAATAACTCACCTGTGACTTTCTTGGAGGGAGGAGTTTAAGAATCTCTATTTAAAATCCATTTTCTTGTAAGGTTTGTACTCATATAACTCAAATTGCCATGGTTTATCTTGACAGTATAGTTATTATTGTTGAGTCATGTCCAACTCTCCATGACTGCATGGACCATAGCAAGCCAGGCCTTTCTGTACTCCAGTATCTTTCAAAGTCTGTCTAAGTTCATGTTCATTGTTCCCATGGTACTATCTATCCATCTCATCCTCTGCCATCTTCTTTTCCTTTTACTTTCAATCTTTCCCAGCATATGGACTTCTGTGTCATTTGGGAGTACCTGTCTTTGTCTTCTGTTTTTCTCTTTAAATGAAGGTTTCACTGAGCCCTCCTTTTTTCTCTTAAAAAAATAATTTCCTGCTGGTCGTCTGTACTGATCATATGCTGTTTATCTGAGTATGAATAAATTACATCCATCATTTACATCTATAATTCAAGAGATAGCAGCTAGATGTTTGACAACAACTGGCTCTAAAAGGCTTAAATTTGACTGCATAGGGATGAGCAGGTTTAAGAGTGGTTAGTATTTGGCCAAACATGTCTGGCTTTCCCACAGACCATACCTAAGAGGTTAGCAGTGCCCTGATTATATCTCAGATGCTAAAATGGATTGTGGGCCTCAGAGCATGGAAAAGAGACTCTTGATTTTAAAAACAAAAAGTAATCCAGAATCAAAAGATCAGTTTTTAGGCTAGGCCACCACCCCCTTAGTTCCAATTAATTATATTTTAGATATATGACTCACCAATCATTTCAGACATCTTTTATCTGTCTTATTTAATCCCATAAAAATAGTTCAATTATAATTATAAATAGAATTACAATAATCTTTACCTCACTTCTCCCTTACTCATGCTCCCAGCTCCCACACATCCATACCTGCTTCTACCATCCACCTTCTTCTCTGTACCATTAATCGCTATGGAGTCAAGAGCATCATTGCGGAAACCTGATGCTGTTTACACATGTCAAGGAGCCTTGACCCTCAGGTCTGTCAGGACCCTCTGATAGTAGTATCAGATTTCTTACAACCAGGATAGTGAGGGGTCTGGAAACCATGTCATATGAGGACAGACTGAAGCAACTGGGGATGGTTAATGGTGGAAACAGTTGTTGTTTGCCCTTCATTTTTGAAGAGGACCATTGATATCTTGGGTGATGTCTTAACTTGCATTGGATTTAAGTGAGGCATAGTTGTGCAAAGTCATCAGCCTCACTCTCCCTTCTTGAGTCATCAAAGTCCAGCGGCAAGAGAAAAGTTGGAGTCTTCAATGTCTGACCAAGATCTAAGAGCTCCACAGCACCTGCCTCAGCTGCCCATTCCACCAGGGAAAGCCTTCACATGCTGAGGTAGACATCCCCTTAACTCACTGGTAGGCTTGACCAAAGGGACATGTGGTCTTCCAAAATCTAAAGGCCTGCCACATAGGGACAATAAAGTTGACTTACACTCTGTGTAGCTCTAAACTATAAAACTGGATGGAAGCTCTAGGAAAAACGGATTTCTGTTTAACTTAAGAAAAAACTTCCTAACAACTATAATTGTCCAAAAATGAGATGTTATCTCATAAAGTAGTGAGCTTCCTGTAACTGGTCATTTTTAAGCAGAAACAGATTAGTCATCTGCCAAGGATATCTTCAAGGGGGTTCCTATAATAAAAATTATAATACTAATAATAATAATAACACTTTAAGGCTCGTGAAGCACTTTACATACATCCATATTTAAACTCCATAACAACCCTGTGAGGTAAGGGCTACAGATACAGTTTTCCCCATTTAACGGATGAGAAAACTGAGACTCAGAGAAATTAAGTCACTTATACATGATAACACAGTTTAGTAGCAGAGTCTAGATTTGAATCCAAGTCTTATAGATTCCAAGTCTATCACTCTCTCTGCTCTGCCATAATGGCACAAGCTGCATTGGTAGGGATATCAGATTAGATGGCATCTTGTGCCAGCCTAGAGGCCCTATATGCCTCATAACATTGCTTCATTTTTATACCACCTTCACATATTGGGTTTTTTCATCGATACCACTTTGCCTAGTTTTTCTAGGTTCCCTATGATCAGCACTCATGAAAAAAGGAAAGATTTTAGGGTTTCCTCCATTCATAGAATTCTAGAGTAGAAAGTGTGACAGTTAAAAATTTCTGAGAGACCTAGTTTCTGGGTAATTTAATTATTTTCTTAATAAGGCCAGCATGTTTATTAATAAAAGGGTGGTCATTTGACAGTCTCTCTTAGACCAAAGACCCCTAATGGCAGTAGGCTCACAGCTTGTATGCCATTGGAGCAGTAAGTGTTCCTGAGGGGTACTGATCAACTTTGATTGGTTAAGACAATGGGAAATGGACTACATTAAAATGAGGGGTTTGGGGTGCATGACTTGGGTCACCTAAATCTTGGTCAAAGAGACATCAATTTCCATATCACCTGTATTGACAAAATGGAGAATCAAAATTTCCTCTGACCTGTCTGAACTAACACAATGAACAGAAATACACCCATTAGCCCAAACTTAGAATTTTATTTACCATCTGATTAGACCTTGGCCTGGATAAATCTTTAAGAGAAATTTCCCACACTGGTTGGTATCTGGATGAGAAAGTAGAAAAGGAGAAAAACCTCAGTCCTGATTCAATAATTAATTATTCATTTCTTTCCTCCTCCCCTTTCCCTGAAAACACCCCCACCCTCTTGATGACTTAAATGAATGGTTGCAATGAAGTACTTTCAGAGAAATACATAAAAAGGAGACTGGAGTACCATAAGATGACAAGGATAATAAGTTTCACAAATTTAAAGATTCATATACTTTAATCATGGTCTAATGCAGCAATTAGTACTATACCACTAGGTCATCTCTTCATAATCCCTCTTGCCTCCTATGCGTGTAGCCTTGGCATGAACTATGAATTTGACTATAAATTTGGCCAGGATACTTTATCTGAGAAGCTTGTTCTCCAGATCTTAATTATAATTGGAGGATCACAGGACCACGGATCCAGGGCTGGAAGGAACCTTGGAGATCATCTAATCATCAACCCGTCATTTAGATGAAGGAACTGAGATGCAGAGGAGTTCTGTGTCTCACTCAGTGTCATGTAGGCCATAAGTTACAGAGCCTTAGGCCCAGCTCCTCTAACTCCCAATACTAATTGTTTAGTTGTTTCTGACTCTTTATGGTCCTGTTTCGGGTTTTCTTAGCAGACATACTGGAGTGGTTTGCCATTTCCTTCTCCAACTCAGTTTACAGTTGAGGAAACTGAGGCAGAAAGGATGATTTGCCCATGGTCACCCAGCTAATAAATGTCTGAGGCAAGATTTGAACTCACAAAGATGAGTCTTCTTGACTCCAGGCCTGGCACTCTATCTACTGTACCACCCAGCTGCTCAAATCCTAGGGCCTAGATAATTTCCTCCCATAACCCCTAGCTTGGTCATTTGGAAATACCTCACCCTGATATATCAGCTACATCCCAATTAAGAGGTACAGTCAGGTTTCCTTCTACCACCACTTCATTTCACTCCTTAACTTCTAAGGGTGTTTTCCTGCTCTAAGATCCTCTGATTATAGGACTTTGTTCTTAAAGACAATCACTCCCGCTGCATTGGTAGGTGACTTTGGATTTCACTTCCTTTAAGAAATGATTTAATAGTAATCATAGTAATAGCAGCATCAGCTAGCACCTATGTGTCACTTTAAGATTTATAAAGCACTTTATATATGTTATCTCAATCAATTTTATTTCAACTACTTTCCTCTATACTTCACAAAGCAGTTGCTCCCTTGTCTTCCTTATTTTCCTAACAGTCTCTAGTCTAATACAATAGAAAAAACACTGACTTTAGAGTCTGAAGTCCTGAGGTCATCTCACTTCTGTGAATCTCTATTTTCTCATCTGTAAAATGGACATAATAAGACTTATCCTGTCAACCTCACAGAGTTGTTGGGAGAACTAATAATTGTTTACTTGCATATAAGACATTAAGGCTTGAGGGTTCCTTTCCATATGTCCTCTCACTGGAGCCTAAAATGCAAGAATGAATGTGGAATATCTAATAAAGTATCATTGAAATGTGAGTTTTTATTACTATTGGGTCTTTGCTGTGTCTGAGATCAGTCATCTCATCACATTTAAATGCATATTGTTCTTCCTGTGTGTGCTGGCAAGAATCAAAGGCTTGGAGGAGTTATTGCCATATTTTTTTCATGTAATGCCACCAACTAGAGAAATTAGATGTGGTAAAAAGGCAGATTGGTTTTAGTTTCAGTAAGTTATTTTCTTCCAAACCCCTTTATAATCAGATAGAGGAGAAAAAAAAATAAAACAGCCCTGGGAAAAATTCACGGAATACTCAGGTATGGTTGTATTCTAGTCAAAATGCTGTCTGTGTCAAGAGCAAGTCAATTACAATAAGTCTTGCCAATCCTGGAAGCTTTCGGAGAAGCTATAGAAATATGAAATGAAGATAAAACTAATAATAATATCCAGCATTCATATGGTATTTTAAGATTTACAAAGTACTTTATATAGGTTATCTAATTTGATCCTCACAACAGCCTTGTGACTTAGGCGCTATTATTCTCCCTATATTTACTGATGAGGAAACCAAGGTAGACAGAGATTTAGTGATTTCCCCAGGGCCATACAACTTTCTGAAGCAAGATTGAACTCAAGTCTTCCTGACTCCAAATCTACCTCTATCTCCTATACCACCTAGCTGTTTTTATACTCACATTAAAGGTCTGGGGATAAGAATGTATTATGTTAGAGCATTCTTAAGTTGCTGAATAAATAATAGCTAACATTTACATATAGTGTTTTGAGGTCTGCAAAGCCCTTTATTTGCATTATATCATTTGGTTCCCATGACAACCCACGGAATAACTATTACCTTTCCCCTGTTAGAAAGTAAGTTGTTTCACTTATATCTTTGTATCCCCAGCATTTAGCACAGTTCCTGGTATATAGCAGCTGCTTAATAAATGACTATGATTGATTGATCCTCATTTTATTTGTAAGGAAACTGAGGCTTACTGAGATTAAGTGAATCACCTATGGTATGCTATCAGGATTTGAACCCAAGACTCTCCTGATGATCAGTGCAGTACTTCCAGCTCTTCACCTTCTTTCTTCTCCATGTAAAATGAGAATCGATTTTCAGGACTTGAAGTCTCTGATAATAGGGGAGTATTTACTCTGGATAAGTCATTTAACCTCTCAGGGTTCTAGACAACATTCCGATGCTATGTTGATGAGAAGTTGCTGATCTGCATTGGTAGAAACCATTTCCTTGCCAGGAGTTCCCTACGCTGATGAAAGCACAGGTTTAATTTTTGAAATTGTCTTATTACATCAGTCAATCACTAAGGATTTATTAAACGCCTACTTTGTGCCCAGCACTAAGTTCTAAGCTCTAGGGTTACGAAAAGAGGTAAAAGACGGTTCCCGCCCTCAAGGAGCTTCCAAACTAATAGGGGAGACAACAAACAAACATGTACAAACAAGCTATGTACAGGATGAATAAGAAATAATTAAGAGAAGGAAGGCATTAGGATTAAGAGGGGTTGAGAAAGGCTTCCTGTAGAAGATGGGATTTTAGTTGGGACTCAAAGGATACCTTGTAAATGTGAGGAAGGAGAGCATTCCAGGCATGGGGGACAGCCAGAGAAAATGCCCAGACCTGGGATGGAGTAGCTTGTTTGTGGAATAACCCGGAGGCCAGTGACACTTGATTGAAGAGTGTATAGAGGGGAGGAAGATGTAAGAAGACTGGAGGCTAAATTGTGAAGGGCTTTAAATGCCAAACAGAATATTTTGTATTTGATCCTGGAGGCAGGGAGCCACTGAAATTATCAAGTTGGGGCAGTGGGAACTTGACATGATGTGGCCTGCATTGTAGGAAAGTCATTTTGGTGCACAGTGGCTGATACATAGCGTGTGGGTGGTGTAACACTGTATCACTTTGGTGGTTATTATCCAGCATATGAGGTTGTATTTTCTACAGCATGTTGACACTGAAGCATTTAATGGACTCAAGGTTATGTATTTACTCTTAGAAGAGTTCTTCAATATATTGTTTTTCAGTTTTCATTATAGCAAAATGCTCTCTTTGGATTTAAGGATCTAGATAAAATCTCTGGGAGAGCTAGGTTATTTTTCTAAAGTTCTTAATATTCTAGAAGTGAAACATTCCAGGAAGATTTGGCACAGTACATTTTTAAAACTCCTTTCCATGGTGGTTGGAGCTGAGGGCACAGGGGTTAGGTTGGGGAAAGCTTGTTTGAATAACATTCTCTTTTAGATGTTGGTTATCTCTTTCACTGGACTCCTGTGTGCTTTAGTTTTAAGGCACTCTAACAGCAATCTTTGCAGCACCATAGAATCTTATCTTATGGGGTAATTTCTTTCATTTGAATGGAACAAGTTTAGCCAATGCCTAACTAAGATTATGAGTTGAGCACTGACTTCTGCCACATCAACCTACTGTAAAAAAGGATTGCTTTGTAGTTCACTTTCCCAGAGTAACATTTTTATCAAGTGGTCACTTGCCATGAAAAGACATCTGAGGATCTGAGAAATATAAATTTCCCATGAGGATGGACCAGCTAGGGCCCGGGAGCACATTGTTCTGAGTTTGTAACTGCATTGTTCTCACTGGGACTTGGGCTTTTAGAGGGTTGTACTACTGAGACTGAGCAGTGAATCAAAAATATAAATGCCAGAGGAAGGCTTTTAGCTGATGCCCAAAAGGCCCTCAAGCTCACCTGTTTGTTGTTGTTCAGTCATTTTCAGTTGTGTCTGACTCTTCATGACCCCATTCAGGGTTTCCTTGGCAGCTCATTTTACAGACGAGGAACTGAGGCAAATAGAGCTAAGTGACTTGCCCCGGGTCACACAGCCAGTAAATATCTGAGGCTGGATTTGAACTGGGGGTCTTCCTGACTCCAGCCTCAGCCCTCTATCTGCTGTACCACCTAGCTACCCAAAGCTCACCTATAACCTTGAGCAAATCATTTTACATCTCTGGGCCTCAGTTTCCTCATTTGAAAAATGAGAGGGTTGTACTAGCTGGCCTTCCAGCGTTTGCTCTGTGACCTTGTTGTCTTCCCCTTTTCTCAAACAACCCATCGAGTTGCTGATTAATCATGTTTTTTTCCTGTTAAAGGCTGTCCCTGATGCCTGTTTTAACCAGATGGTTTTTAAAATAATTTTTTTACAGTTAATAAGCATTTATTTTCTCTCCCTCTCCCACTTCATTCCCTCACCCTGCTGAGAAGGAAAAAAGAAAAGAACAGGATCTTAGTAAGAAATATACGGCGAAAGAAATGAGAGAAATGATTATTAATTACCCATGATTTTGGGAGATCCAGAGTTGCCTCTTTTTCTAAAGTCCTCATTTTGAAGCTCAACCTCTGAAGGACTGGACTGATAGCAGATAGGATTAACATTCTCCTTGGTCCAGGTATTGTTACCCCACCCAACAATATCAGGAATTTGATCTAAGGTGAAACTTTTGGCCCTTTGTCTTCTGCTCAGGCTTAGGTGAGGGATATAGATCCCTTTTCTAGATTTCCCTGGAGGCTGGAGGTGATTTGGAAATAAATGAGAGGATCATATATCCCCTAGCCCGTCATTAGAATAGGTCCATCTCTCATTGTAATATTCATACTTTCTCATTACTTGTTAACCAATCAGAGTTGATTGCCACCCTCAGGAATACCCACTCTTCCGAGGATATATAAACTGTGAGTCCACCACCATGATGGGTCTTTGGCATTCGAAAATATCACTGACCATTTTATTAATAAAATGCTATTGCTATTAATAAAATGATTAGTTACCCAGAAACTATGTCTCTCAAACTTTTTAAGCATCACAGAAAACATATTGCCACACTGGCCGTAATCAAAAATGTATGTCTTATTCTGCATATTGAGTCCTCAGGATCTTAGTCCTCCAGGATCATGGTTAATCATTGTGTATTTTAGCTAGATATTATCTACATAAAAACTTTGGGGAGTAGTGACTTGTTGTTGGCCTATAGCTCCCAAGTGATATCTCTGTTTGTAGAATTGGTTCCTCATTATACAACTTGCATGGCCTCAATGATTCTTTCTTAGCCAGAAGAACTTATCCATATCTGAAATGTTTTCGAGAGATGACAATTGTATGCTCTTCACAAACTACCAGGTTAGTGATCCAAAATATTTTCCTGATTGGATTTGTTAACTCAGACTCTAACTGATGCACTAAGGATTGTGCAGTTAGTATTAATAATAATAATAATAGATGGAATTACAAGTATACATTGCTTTACATAATAGATGCAATCCTGAAAAATATAAATTAATATTTTGTAAATAGCTAGCAATCAATCAACAAGCATTTACACATGCCTACTATGTGACAGATATTGTTAGGTGTTGGAATATAAACACAAAGCAATCCCTGCCCTCTATTATCTTAGATCCTAATAGGGGTGGTGATACATACATATATGTATGAATAAAATATATGCTTTGTACAGATGGGGAGATTTAGAAAAGCCCTATGCATGAGTTGTGCTTGAGCTGTCTTGAAGGAAATCATTTACTTGTATTCCATGGGATAGAGGTGAGGAGGGAATTCATTCTAGGCATGGGTGACAACCAGTTAGTTCAAAGGCACGGAGATAGGAGATGGAGTATATATGAGTTAATACAAGAAGGCCAGTTTGACTGAAGAAGTCTAAAAGGAAGGTAGATTGGGCAATGTTGTAAAGAGCTTTAAAAACCAAACAGAAGAATTTATATTTGATCCAAGAGGTAAATGGGAAACTACTGGGGTTTGTGAATAGGGGATTAACAGAATTAGACCTGTACTTTTGACAAATTACTTTGACAGTTGCATGGAGGATGGATTGCAACGGGGAGAGATTTGGTACAGGAAAACCAATTAGGAGGCTACTACAATAGTCTAGGTGTGAGGTAATAAGATAATAATTGAATTTGTGTGATGACTGTGTGAGTGAGGAGAAAGGGGGAAATGTGAGATATGTCGTGGGGTAGAAAAAACAAAAATATGACACCTGATTGACTACACTAAATGAGTAAGCAGTAGAAAGATGACTGAGGTTTGGAATCTTGGCAATGGGGAGAATGGTGTTGCTCTTGACAGAAATAGGGAGGTTGACGAAGTGGCTGGTATTGAGGGGAAAGATGTTTAGTTTTGGTTTGGACATGTGGAGTTGGAGATGCCTATGAAATATCTAGTTCTAAATGTCCAAGAGGTAATTGACGATGTAGGACAAGAGCTCAAGAGAGAATAGGGCCAGATATATAAAACTGATGGTCATCTTCACAGAGAAGTTAACTAAACCCATCAGAGCTGCCAGGGTCACCAAGTGTGAAACTGTCTAAACATGATACAGGAGGGCCAAGAACAGAGCCTTGGGTTACATCAGCAATTAAAAGGTTATGATATGGATGACGAAAGGAAACAGAAGAAGCAGTCAGACAGATTGGAGAAAAGCCAAGAAAGAGCAGCGCTATCAAAACCTAAAGAAGACAGAGTGTCCAGGAGGAGATCATGGACAGTCAACAGTGTCAGATGCTTCATAGAATTCAGGAAGGAAAGGCCATCAGATTAGACAATTAAAAGATCAATAGTGATTTTAGAGAGAGCGATTTCAGTTGATGATAAAGGGGGAAGCCAGACTGCATAGTGAAGTAAAAAGCAAGGAAAGTGGAGGCACCAAGCATAGATAACTGTTTCAAGGAGCTTGGCTGAGGAAAGGAAAATATAGGAGGATAGCTAGAGGAGATGGTAGGATCTGGTGAGTTGTTATTGTTGTCTAGGATGGAGGAAACTTGGGTGTGTATAGAGACAATAAAGAAGATCAGATAGGGAGAGTCTGGTGATTAGAGATGGGGAAAAAAGATTATTGGGGCAATCTGCTGAAGCTGATGAGAGGTAATGGCTTAGAAAACAAATTAGAGGGGTTGACCTTGGCAAGAAGAGGGACTACCTCTTCTTAAAGATGGGAGTAAAGAAAAAGATAGAGGGGGATGATACCAAGGTATTTCAGTAGGAGGAAGAAGGAAAAAAAGTGAGTTCATTTCAAATAGTCTTGAACCCAGAATTTTAAACTGGAATATATTTTTTTTTCATTTTGACATAATTTGTTTATTGTAAGATAATTTACAAATATTTTGTCTTCCATGTACACCATGGATCATGTACACAATGGAGTTCTTCTGACAAACAAAAGTAGGCTAAACTAATTAGCTTGCTTCATGTTTCATGTCTTTACCTCTTGAATTTGGATAAAACTTGAACCCGTTAGTTCAGAGCTGCAGCACCAGAGATGATTTCAATCACCTCCTTGGTGATGACAGCTTGGCAAGTACAATTAAATGTCAAAGTCAACTTATCAATCATCTCAGAGACATTTTTGCTAGCGCTGTCCATAGCCATCATTCTTGCACTCTGTTCACTGGTGGTGGGCTCCTTTAGAGTGTAGGAGGTGATGTTTGCCAGGCTATACTCTTGATAGTTTTGCAACACATCAGCATCAATGTCATCATAAATATTCATACTCTCAGCATTTGCATTGGTATTTAGGGAAAAGATGGGTGTCTCTTCTGTCTTGTGAGAGATAACAGACCTGAATCTATTAAAAATAATAGATCCTTTATCAAACTCATATCCAGAACTTAGTAGTTCAAGGGCAGACTGAAATATCTCCAAAGGTAGGGGGCTTCCTCCCCACTTCTTTACATGTCACCAAAAAGTGGTCAGAGTGAGTCCTATGAAGTATGCCTCTGATTTTCTCACCAACTCCAACAATCATAACTTCTTTCCCAGCTGCCATGAGGGTAGCAACCTCATTGCTCATCAGTTTAGCAAGTGAGGAATGGATAGCACCACGAAGGCCTCAATCTGAGGATATACCAGTAATAAAGTGTTTCTTTGTGTCTTCTGCAGCCTTAATACCACCTTTTTCATAAAGAGCCAAAGATCCACCTCCATACACTCTGGCTGGTTTCAGCTGTCTCTCAGCTTGGGCATACTTTGCAGCTGCCACCATTTTCATAGACTTGGTAATTTTCTAAATGTTTTTGATTTACTTCAATATCCTGGCAATATCTTTTAGGGTTACCATATTTCTGACTTGAATCCATTGCGGCTGCAGAGCCCAGGCAGAGGAACCTGCAATGGTAGTTTGACAGAACATGATGGTACCAGCCCTGCTGAAGGTCTGGCAGACGAACCAAGAATATATTATATTTAAGGGAATCTTGTGAATACTTTCCTAAAAGAAGGCGGTGTAATAGGAGAAAATGCCTTGGCTGAAAATCAGAAGCCCTGGGTTCTAGATCCAGATCTGCCACTAACTATTTGTATTACTTTTTTTTTTTTTCAGCAAGTCACTTAGCCTTCTGGGGCCTCAGTTTCCTTATTGGTAAATTGAGGTGATTGAACTTAGATTGCTGCTAGAATCCCTTATGGCTCTCAGAATCACAGATATTTAGAGTAAGAAGGAGCCTTAGTAGCCACCTATTCTCATCCATAGGAATTCCTCACTGTAACATACCTAATGAGTACTAACATTTGAAGAATCTTTAGAAATCTCTGTAAAGTTAATAATTACTTCCTGATTTATTTTTGTGGGGTGAGGTGGGTGTGATGCCAAATTTAGATGCTCATATGTTGTACTTCATTATAAAATAGTATTCCTGTAATGCTGAAATTTACAAATGGCTTCTATCCTAAACACACATTCTCCTTTGTAAAGAATAGTATGTTGGGGCAGCTAGGTGGCGGAGTGAGTAGAGCACTGGCCCTGGAGTCAGGAGGACCTGAGTTCAAAATCCAGCCTCAGATACTTGACACATTTACTAGCTGTGTTACCTTGGGAAAGTCACTTAACCCCAATTGCCCTGCCTTCCCCCTCTCAAAAAAAAAAAAAAAAAAAAGAGAATAGTACGTCATTAATTTAGGATTTCTGGTAACACTAAAAGCTCAGGAGACTTATTTTTCTCCTACTCAATAAAATCATGTCTATGGAAGACATGTATAAGTCTTTCCTCAAGTGATATTGTTTTTGGCTATGTTGCAGGGATATGGAAGCCTGAAATCTCATGTGTTCATTTTCATTGTGAAAGAGAAACTTCACCACTTAACAAGGAGTTTCTGACCAGAAGCTCTTTAGCAACAACTATCATTTAAAAAAAAATGCCTAAAATGTTCCCCACCTCCTCCCTTGGCCTCTTCTCTTTCCCTGTGTTATCCCCTTCTTTCCATGTTCAGTTCCTATAGCACACTCTTTCCTTTCTCCAATCTCTTCCATCTCCATTCCCTATAGAGAGGTTCAAATATTCCCCCATGATGAGTAATCAAAACTGATTTTGCTTGGTAGAAAAGTCTGAGGTCAATCAGAAAATGCCCACGTACTGCAATAACCAACTTTCTTTGGAAATGTGCTCAACAGTGCCTGAACTGATCACCATCAACAGCATCTTTCACCCAAGTACCATGTTAGGCAAAATCCATTTGCCATGGAAACTACTACTGCCCCTAATTACATCCATCCTTTGCTTTAAAGGAAACAGATTCTGGACATTGAAGAGGTACAACTGGCCTTCTGAAACTTACATTTCCCCTCTCACTTCCAATGTCAGCTGCATAAATGTTTCCACCAAGCAACAGAAATGCCCTTGGGCTCCACAATACAGAAATCCATTAGGAAATAAATAAGCCCATCTGCATTTGGCTAAAGCCATTCCTGCTATGCAATTATTGTCACTGGAGACAGCTGTCCCTGCAGTAAGATGGCAGAGCAAGGACCATGTTCTCACAAGCATCTGCCACTGCTGCAGCATTTTGCCTCTGGTTCCATCTACTGTCATCATGGACTTCACTGGCACATGGTCATTTTTTCAGTCATTTTTATCAGCTTACAGGGAAAGAGGTCGTTGCAAGTAGAAAATGTGATTCTAGGGCAAGGATATTCATTGTCTCTACTTCCTCCCTACCTGCTGTCTCGTTTCTCAGTCCCTTGCAGTATGGCTTCTGACCCCATCCTACTGTTTTCTCAAAGATTACCTAATTGTTCAATCCTAGGACTTTGTTTCATTCCTCATCCCATTTGGCTTTTATGTAGCTTCTCTTCCTGAATTCCCTGTCCTCCCTCAGCTTCTGCTCTCTTCCAGTTAATCCTCTTACCTTTGTAACCTCTTCAATTTCTTTCACTGATTCATCCTTCTCTTCCCTTCTAAGCATTGGTCTTCCTCAAGGTTCTTTCCTGACTATATTTCTCCTTGCTGTCTCCCTTAGTTGTTTCATCAACTTTCAGCCCTATTCTCTCCTGAACTTCTGCCCACTATCTCCAGATGTCTGCTACACATTTCCATTGGATGGCCCATAGGCATCTTAAACTCACCTTGCTCAAAACAAAACTCAGAATCTACCCACCCCATTTAAACTTTATTCCAAACATCCCCATTTTTGTTGCAATAACCACCATTCTTCCGTCAATTAATCAAAATCTTGAAGTCATTTGTGACTCTTCACTCTCTCTCCCTCCCAACCAATTAGTTGCCAAGTCTTATTAATTCTATCTCCCTAACACCTCTTATAATGATCCCCCTTCTCTTCACTCACATGGCCACTACACTAATTCAGGTCCTCGTCATTTCTTGCCTGTTACAAAATCATCCTTATTTCTTTCCCTGTTTCCTGTGTCCCCTCTTCCCCATACTTCACACGAACACACACATAAGAAATCAATATTCCTGAGTCACAGACCTGTTCGTGTCACTACCCTCCTCAACGTTCATTAGCTCCCTATTACCTCTATCCTAGAGGAAAATGCAAACTCCTCTTTCTGGAATATAAAGCCCTTCAAAATCATACTCTTATAATCTGTTTCCAGTCTTATTTCACATTACTCCTCCTCACATGTTCTATCTTCTAATCAAACTATACTATTTAAGCAGAGCAAGCCATCTCTTTCCTCTGCACATTTGCACAGTCTGTCTTCCTGCCTAATATGTATTCGCTCTCTCTTCAACCTCCCTCTTCAGAATGTCTTTACTCATTCAGCGCTCCACTTCAACTTCCACTGCCTACCTAATTCCGCTGGCTGAGAGCATTGTTCTTTCCCTCTTCAAATTATCACCAAGTTTCCTGTCTGGATCTCCTGTTTCCCCAACTCTCCTTACCTGTTAGTATTTATACCACCCTCCCCTAAATAAAACAACTTATTGAGCAAATATATTGTTTTCTTTTTATCTTTTAATGCATAGAATTTAGCCCAATGCTTTGATATGGTAAGCAGTTAAGTATTTGTCCAGTTAGTGAATGAATTGTAAGAGGCTGTTTTAGTTGCATGGCATAACTTCAAGGGAGGAAATGTTCTTGAATCATAGTGACAGAAACATGTAGGAAGGTCAGAACGCAGGTCTAAAAATAGCAAATGGGCCTTTTGATTACTAAGAAACATTTTGTATACTGGAATGGTTTATTTTTTTTAAAAAAGGTGTATAGGAGGTGAGATGAATGGGGTCTAACAGCCACTAACTATGCAATTATATTGCTTTTTAAAAGTTAAGACCATCCTGTGCTTTAAATTGTGTCATGGCAGTCTCAAAATACATTCAAGTTCAATAAAAATCAAAGAGAAGGAGAATGCAAGCCTCATTGCTCAGACAATTGATGGCTTTGATGGAAGTGTTCTACCAAACCTTACAACCTGATACTGTTATTTAGACAAGTGGGGACAAGAAGAAAAGAAAAGCTTTCAGTGGTAGAACATTCTGTCCCAAACTTGTGCCAGTAAGCCTGGGAAAGTCACAAGACAGATGATCTTTCTCACCAAGAATCTCTTTTATTTTTTATTTTTTGGACTAGGTAAAAGAGGTCACTCTTTGCCCCATTTCTTACCTAGCCTTAATCACTGAATGGGCATTGCCTCATTCAGAGTGAGACCTGAGAAAGACTGTAGCTTAAAAAAGCCAAGGTCGCCCACTGAATCCAGGTCCATCTCCTGTCATCCTGATCTATATCTTGCCATTGGATGACTCCAGAGGATAAAGTGAGGCTGGTGACTTTGCACAGCCTTCCCTCACTTAAATCCAATTTACTTGCTAGTCACAGCATCACCTTCCTGATGTCATGGTTTTCTTTGAGAATGAAGGACAAACAACAAAAACAGCAATCTTATTCCATATGGTCTACCTTAGAACCCCTCCCACTTCCACTTCCAGGTGCTCCTTAAAGTTAGCCCATTACTGCCTAACACTACCTTTCCTCCTCTACATTGCCTTGACTCTAATGGTCCCAACTTCTTTCTTTTTAAAATTATTTCTTTTTAAATTTTGAATTCTGAATTATCTTCCTCCCCCCAGCCCCACCCCATACCCATTGAAAAGGCAAGAATCATGATATGAATCATATTTGTGAAATCATATAAAGCATATTTACATATTAGCCACATAGCAAAAGATTTTTAAAAAGCAGGAAAAATATAGAAAGTCGAGAAACTATGTTTCAATCTGAACTCAGATTCTACCAGTTCTTTCTCTGAAGGTGAATAGCATTTTTCATCATAAATCTTCTGGGGTTATCTTGAATCATTGTATTGATCAGAATAGCTAAGTCAATTACAATATTGCTGTTACTTGGTATAATGTTCTTCTGATTCTGCTCACTTCACTTTTGCATCTGTTCATGTAAGCCTTCCCAGGTCTTTTTGAAATCAGCCTCCTAATCATTTCTTATAACACAATAGCATTCCATTATGATCATATACCACAACTTGTTCAACCATTCACCAACTGAGTAATCCCTCAATTTCCAATTCTTTGCCAGCAGAAAGAGATGCTATAAATATTTTGTACGTGTAGGTCCTTTTCCTTTTTCTTTAATCTCTTTGGGATACAGACCTAGTAGTGGTATTGCTCAATCAAAGGGTTTGCACAGTTCGATAGCCCTTTGGGCATAGTTCCAAATTTTTCTCCAGAATGATCGGATCAGTTCACAACTCCACCAACAGTTCATTGGTGTCCCAATTTCCTAACCTGTCTTAATGGTTCACCATAGTCTGTTCCCAGTGTGCCCAAGCAGATTTTTTCCCCTCTCTAGTATCAATCTTAGCAAAATTCTTCTGGAGATTGGACTTCCCTCAGTTTTGGGTGTAGGTGCCAGTGGGCTTTCTAGCACTACTGTTTTTCCCCCAAGGATCCTAGGTAGGGTGGCAATAGAACCTTGATGTCTTAGATGTTCCTTACAGGTTCAAGTAAGGACAAGTATTAGGCTTCTCACATTGGTCCTAAAGAGCAGAGACTAAACTGTAGCCACCTGAATAGAGCAGCTGCTAGAAATAAGTTGGTCACATTATTGAAAAAGGGGGGAAGGGGTATTTGCAAAAGAGTTAACCAATGGTCCTAGGATTATAGATATAGATAGAGGTAGAAGGGATCGTAATGGTGGAGTCCAACTCTACATTTTACAGATGGGGAAACTGAGGCACGTGGGGTAAAGTGACTTGCTCAGGGTCACACAGCTAGTATCTGAGGTGGGGTTTGGGCATGTCTTCTTGACCTAGTTCCTCACTCTATTATGACATGCTGCTATGTAAGTTGACTTAGAGTATGGTTTCAATCTGTCATTATCTGTGTTATGGCCTAGGACCTTTGTGATACCCCACATTCATTTTTAACTCTTTTGTCTTAGCATAATACTGATATTAAACAATATGATTTCATTTGTTAAAATAGTATCACTTTAGCCACATTGCAGCACTCTACTTTGATGTTTTAGGTCACAATCAATGAGGTCTTTTAACCTTTCATAATGTGGAATATAGGGTAGATATTTCATTTCTACCTTGCAATATTTCATTAACAATGGAATAGACAATAAAAAGGATAGTCCATATATTATCTGAGAAGTGTATTAGGTAACAGTGAGTATATAACATTCATAAGTAAAAAATGCTATAATGGGATTATATACATATATGACATGATGTGTAAATATGCCATATATTGAAGAGGTATGTGTACATGTGGATATTATACAATGCGGCGTAATGAATGAAATGCAGGACTTGGGACCAGGAAGACCTGGGTTCACATCCCACCTCTGACTCATTAGCTGTGTGACCATGAGATGAGTCATGGTCTAAGGTTAATTCTCTAAGGTGGTCAAGTATATATGGGTTTGTGGTCTTCAACAATGGAGGAATTCCCCACAACAAAAAATTCATAAGTTGTTAATGTTGTAGCATATATACACGTCTATGAATATACAAGGTATCCCACAAGTCTTAGTGTCATTTTAAGTTCAGTAGCTTAAATAATAGCTTAATAATACTAAATCATAAATAATAGCATAATAATAACGCATTTGTTTAAATGATAGCTTAATAATGTTGAAAAATAAATAATAGCTTAATAATAATAATTCAACAGCTTAAAAGATAGGTAAAAATTGTACTAAGACCTTTGGGATACCCTATGTTCATTTTTAACCCTTTTGTTTTAGCATAATGCTGACATTAAATTATGATTTCATTTGCTATAATAGAATTGCTTTAGCCATACCATTTAGCTATCTTTGTGTTATATTTTATTTTAAAATTTCCATAGATTGCTTTGCCTATTATTTTGAGATTCTCACACACTGCTATCAAGTCAGACTCTAGAGTGTTGCAAATTTAAATTGAAGATTTGCAAAAAGCTAATTTGGCATCACTCTGATACTTTTGGGTAATAAAAAGGTACAATCTCTGCAATCCATCTTGGGTATTAACTTCCCGACTCAAGGTTCTTGATTAAGATTTCAGTTCACTCTGATTTTTTTGTATGGGATGGAAGTCACAGGGGAAAAGAGAAAGGACTATAGTTGGATATTATTATTCATTTATCCTTAAATAAAATTGCATAATAACACACCTTAAGTGGAAATTATTGTAAATTGAGGGCTCAGTTTCCATCTCAAGGGCACAACATCGATCACATAGCCATGAGACATGGCCATTCACTGAATCTTTGCCAAGTTAATAAGCCAAATAAAATTGAAATAAATTGTCCTGTGATGAAAGCACTAGCAACCTGCTCCCTGGTCAAGGCTAAGCCTAGAAAGGTCCATGCCATTACATATTTCCCTGCACATACTCTTTTTTACATGTTTCATGGATAATTAAATATAGTAGAAAAAAATACTTGGGTGGAAATCAAGATACCTGGGTCCCAGTGCTACCTCACCACTGTGAGGATTAAAATTGTCCAACCTACAATAAAAGAGACTGAGACAGAGCTCTAAGCCAATGGCACTTTAGTAAAGGGTCCAAGGTCCCCTCTAATGAAGTGAACCTCAGATCTTCCTCATGATCTGAGATAGCCCCTTGTTCTAGGACCTGGTTTTTATAGAGTTTGATACCCAAATACGCAAAAGAGACATGGTAAAATACAGAAGCTCACTGGTTGATAGACCTTGCTCTTGAGAGCCAAAAATGACTGATCAGCAGGAGGTTGGGTGAAGCATGGGGCATCTCCACTAACTAAGTGGCTCATGTTGGACTAGAAAGAACGATCCAGAGGTACAAAAATAAGTTGGGGGAACTTTCCAAAGCATTAAGGCATCCCACCCATGCTGTGTTTGGACATGGTATTTGAGCACGAGATGTTTTGTCAGCCTTATTGTGGTTGCATAAGTGAGCCTCATAACTTGGTAAATAAGTAGTGAACATTACATTCAAGTTTGAGGCCCACTATAAGAACCTATCTACCCCATATGATTTATGTAAAATATAAAACTGATTAATATTGATTGTAATAGAGTAGGGGTCCAAATTAATTATTTCTCACACCACCACTAACTATGAAAACTTAGGCAAATCATTTAACTTCCTTGGGCCCCAGATATACAGATGTGTGTGCGTGTGTGTGTGTGTGTGTGTGTGTGTGTGTGTGTGTGAGGGGTGGGGGCTGGAGTGAATTAAATACTCCCTTCTCTGAAACAGAGAGAGACTCCGTGTCCTTTTGTAGCTATGGGATCTTGAAAAGCCACAGTTACTGCTGAAGTGGCCTTGGTCTCCAAAAATCTTTTCAGATTATGCACCTGAAGATCTCAGCCTTTAAAATAGTAAAAGTCAAATTGGTTCATGGTTGGCATAGGAATGCTGCTTTTATGTTTATACAAGGTAGCTTTTTATGCAGTGGGCTGCCATTTGTTCCTAACGCTATTGGTGCCTTTAGAAGGCAAGGATTCTAGGATACTCTTTCTCTAGTTTCTTTCTTATCTCCCTAGCTCCAGATGCTTCCTGAGATGGGAGGACTCCCTCCCTTTTGGCTCTTTTACTCTGTTTCACAAACAGGAATAGACCCTTCAGCAATGCTTTATATTTTAATGGACTATAGTTGCTGTCTGTATGCAGAAGAGACACAACTTTACTTGTCTACCTCTAAGCATGTCCTATTGGGTCTTACTTGTGTATCACTATATGAAAGTAGGCCAGATATCCAAGAGAATCTTTCCTCTTGTTAAAATGCATATGGGCATTCTCTATAAAGTAGACTATAATATTGTCTTCAAAACAAATTATAAATACCAATGTGGACAGCAAGTAATCCATTTAGAGTTCAGATACAGATTGACTTAGTTTATATATATCGTCACAAATATTCTATATTAACATTGTAGGGAAAAATGATGAAAAGAAATAGTGTGGAGGGGGTGGAGCCAAGATGGCAGCTGGAAAGCAGGGACTTGCCTAGGGCTCTCCCCCAGGACCCTCCAAACACCTATAAAATGGCTCTGAACAAATTCTAGAACTGCAGAATCCACGAAATAGCAGAGGGAAGCAGGGCTCCAGCCCAGGACAGCTTGGATGGTCGCTGCGTAAGGTCTGTCGCACAGAGCTGGGAGCAGAGGGGAGCAGAGCCCAGCGTGTGCTGCACCTGGACCAACCACCAACCAGACCGGGAGCCAGGAGGAACAGGCCCTAGCACCCTGAATCAGTGAGCTGTGGCAGTTACCAGACTTCTCAACCCACAAACACCGAAGAGAAGAGAGAAGGTTAGTGGGAAAAAACGGCAGTGAAAGGAGTTCACAGTTTGGCCACTGCCCTGGGGTCAGTGGAGGTGGTGCAGCTACAGAACTCCAGATGCAGTTGCTTCCAGCCCCTGGCCCACCTGGTGGGAGGAATTAAGTGGTGGATCAGAGCTGGAGTGCAGAGCCTGCTCAGATCTGAGTCACCGTCCAAGCTGGCGGTTCTTGGGGGAGGAGGAGTGCTGCTGTGGCAGAGCTTGCTGTGTAGAAATAGCTCTGAAAAGAACAGTGCAGCCCCTCAAGCTTGGGACAAAGTACTCTATACTCTACATGCAGTCATACCCTGATGAAAAACTCAAGGGTCAAGTATTTGGCTGGGAACATGGCCAGGCCAAAAAAATTGACTCAGATTCAGACTCAGACTTTGGAATCTTTCTTTGGTGACAAAGAAGACCAAAATATACAGCCAGAAGAAATCAACAAAGTGAAAGCCTACATCAAAAGCCTCCAAGAAAAACATGAATTGGTCTCAGGCCATGGAAGAGCTCAAAAACAATTTGAAAAAGCAAGGTAAAGAAGTAGAGGAAAAATTGGGAAGAGGAATGACAGTGATGCAAGAAAACCATAAAAAAAGTCAATGACTTGTTAAAGGAGACCCAAAAATACTGAAGAAAATAACACCTTAAAAATAGACAAACTCAAATGGCAAAAGAGCTCCAAAAAGCCAATGAGGAGAAGAATGCCTCAAAAGGCAGAATTAGCCAAATGGAAAAGGAGGTCCAAAAGACCACTGAAGAAAATACTACCTTAAAAATTAGATTGGAGCAAGTGGAAGCTAGTGACTTTAGGAGAAATCAAGATATTATAAAACAGAACCAAAGGAATGAAAAAGTGGAAGACAAGTGAAATATCTCATTGGCAAAACCACTGACCTGGAAAATAGATCCAGGAGAGATAATTTAAAAATTATTAGGGTACCTGAAAGCCATGATCAAAAAAAGACCCTAGATATCATCTTTCAAGAAATTATCAAGGAGAACTGCCCTGATATTCTGGAGCCAGAGGGTAAAATAGAAATTGAAAAAATTCACTGATCACCTCCTGAAAAAGATCCCAAAAAGAAAACTCCTAGGAATATTGTCACCAAATTCCAGAGCTCCCAGATCAAGGAGAAAATACTGCAAGCAGCCAGAAAGAAACAATTTGAGTATTGTGGAAACACAATCAGAATAACACAAGATCTAGCAGCTTCTACCTTAAAGGACTGAAGGGCTTGGAATATTATATTCCAGAGGTCAATGGAGCTAGGATTAAAACCAAGAATCACCTACCCAGCAAAACTGAGCATCATGCTCCAAGGCAAAATATGGATTTTCAATAAAATAGAGGACTTTCAAGCTTTCTCAGTGAAAAGACCAGAGCTGAATAGAAAACTTGACTTTCAAACACAAGAATCAAGAGAGGTATGAAAAGGTAAACAAGAAAGAGAAATCATAAAGGAGTTAGTAAAGTTGAACTGTTTTGTTTATATTCCTACATGGAAAGATGTATATAATTCATGAGACCTCAGTATTGGGGTAGCTGAAGGGAACATACATATATAGAGAGACCGAGGGCACAGGGTAAGTTGAATATGAAGGGATGATATCTAAAAAAAGTCAAATTAAGGGATGAAAGAGGAATATATTGAGAGAGGGAGAAAGGGAGAGATAGAATGGGGTAAATTATCTCGCATAAAAGTGGCAAGAAAAAGCAGTTCTGTAGGAAGAGAAGAGGGAGCTGGTGAGGGGGAATGAGTGACTCTTGCTCTCATTGGATTTGACCTGAGGAGGGAATAACATACACAGTAAATTGGGTATCTTACCCCACAGGAAAGAAGGAGGAAGGAGATAAAAAAGGGGGGATGATAGAAGGGAGGGCAGATGGGGGAGGAGGTAATAAAAACCAAACACTTTCACAAAGGGACAGTCAAGGGAGAACATTGAATAAAGGGGGATAGGACAGGAAGGAGTAAAGTATAGTTAGTCTTTCACAACATGAGTATTGTGGAAGGGTTTTGCATAATGACACGCATGTGGCCTATGTTGAATTGCTTGCCTTTTTAGGGAGGGTGAGTGGGGAGGGAAGAGGGGAGAGAATTTGGAACTCAAAGTTTTAAAAGCAGATGTTCAAAAAAAAGTTTTTGCATGCAACTGGGAAATAAGATATACAGGCAATGGGGCATAGAAATCTATCTTGCCCTACAAGAAAGTAAGGGAAAAGGGGATGGGGGGGAGTGGGGTAACAGAAGAGAGGGCTGACTGGGGAACAGGGCAATCAGAATATATGCCATCTTGAAGTTTGGGGGGAGTGTAGAAATGGGAGGAAAATTTGTAATTCAAACTCTTGTGAAAATCAATACTGAAAACTAAAAACATTAAATAAATAGCTTTTCATTAAAAAAAAGAAATAGTGTGGTCACTAAGGTCCATATATATTATTTTGCATGGCTCCAACCTTATGTTATTTTGAGAAGTTAATTGTACTAAAAGGGAATTTGCTATGATAATATGATAAAGACATTGTCTATGATTGTAGACTTTCATGTAAGAAAAAGGTAAGCAGCCTAAGGTGTAATAGGAACCAAAGAAAGAGACATAAAATAAATCCGAATGGTAACTGAAGCTGGCTTCTTCTCCCAAAAAAGGGGGGGACATTTAAAAAAAAATTAAATTTTTTTAAAAATCTGGCTTTTTAAAATTAAAAATTTCTGTGAGCTTGAAGATTTTGTATGTCAATATTTCACAAAGAACTTGGATAGAAAGCTAAAAAGGGTAGTTGAGGAATGTTACCTATCTTGGACACTTGACACAGCTGTCCAAAGGTTTGCATCAAATTAAAGGCTAGCTGTCCCTTTAATACCAAGGTAGAAATCCTCAAGTTGCTCCTCTATTTAGAGGGGAGTTTGCAGATTATCTGACCTTGGTGCTTTCTTCTCTAGTCTCACTCTCTTTTAGGCTGTCTAGCATTTGAATAGTGCATATATACAGTCAAATCAAGACAACAAGCATTTGACAAGTGCTTATAATGTGTCACATACCTTGTTTAGTTCTGGGAATACAAATACAGTACCAGCAGAAAGACAGTCCCTATTGTTAAGGAAGGAATGTAAGGGGAGGGGAAGGAGACACAACAGGAAAGGAAGCTAAGAGAATGGGGCAGGAGTTGTAGAGAAAATCCAGAGAGAGTCAGGAGTGCAGCCTGGAGAGGAAGGAAGACTTGGCTGCCCAGGAAACCTCCTCTAAATGGAAGCTCTGGGAGGAGCTCTCAATCAGGGAGAGGCCATGAGGGTGGTGGCAACTTCCACTGGGTAGAATCCAGGAATGGAGTAAGCTTTCAATGTGTGGAGTCTAGGCGTGGAACAAGTTTTCAGGATGAAATAGCATTTACTGGCTCTAGAGTCAGAGGAATTATCAAAGGACCTGACTTCAAATCTTACCTTGAACGTTTTCTACTTATGTGACCTTGAGCAAGTCACAACTTCCCTGGGCCTCACCCTTTTCATCTGTAAAATAAGGAGGTCAGATTAAGTTTCCTTTGAAATCTCTTTTAGCTGCAAATCTATCATTTTATGACAAGATAATCAATAAAGGCCCTTCTCGCTTTTAACAGTCTCGTTCTTGTATTTTCTCTCAAAGATGATAAACTATTTAAAGGTAGAAACTATGTCTTCATTTACTTCCATATATCATACTCAGTCCTAAGTACAGTATGTGCAACACATAGTCCAGTCTTAACAAATAAACATTTGTTAAATGGTTAAAAGGGTATTAGTCTTGGGAAGGTGAGCAGGTACCTATCATTTTCATCACCTAGATTTTGGCAGCTCTGTAATCCCGTCCCATATCCCAAAGTTCACAAGGACTTGCAACTCAGCTTGGGATACACTAAATCCATATACACAATTTCTTTCCCTTTAATAAACTATGCTGTGATTAATTGTCTTTATTTCCTTAGCAATTAATTATACTGGAATTTATTGTATGCTATTAAATGAAGTTAAATATGGTATTTGTTTAATTTACCTAGGTTGGTAGCTCATGCCAAAGAAAACCCTAGTCACAGTTATTTATGTACAGAGTAGGGACTTTGACATATGGGAATGTGCACTCTGCTCCTTATTAAAGCTCCCATTACTTCACCAAAGATCCAGCTAGTCACAGTGCTCCTGGCCACATAGCCTCTGTACGGATTATCCTGAGAGACCTAAGATCCAGAGGGCCTTTAGTGGGCCTGCCTTCTTCTAGTTAGTCCAATCTCACTTTACTCTAGACTTGGAGCACAAAATTTTAAACTTGAGTCTGTGAACGTGTTTGGTTTTTAAAAATATTTTGGTAACTGTATTTCAAAATAATTGGTTTCCTTTGCAATCCTTTGTATTTTATTTAATTCGGTTCAAAACATTATTCTCAGGAAGGGTCTCTAGGTTTCACCAGACTGGCCAAGACACACAAAATAACAATTAAGACTTCCTGCTCTAGAATCTTTCTTTTTCTGAGTATAAATTAGCCTGACAAACTTTTTCGTTCAAATGGTAGCTAATTTTATTTTGAATCACCAGAAGTGTGAGGCATTAAGGGAACAAAGTTAAGGTTTCCACCCAAGAGTCATTGTAGGGGAGGACAAAGTAAAATGAGAAACCACCAAAGGGGCATTAGGGAACTACTGCTGTGCACATGCGTAAAATAATTTTCAGCTTCATGGCAGTTTTACACTGTAAGGAGTAAGGTCTGAGGAAGAAAAATGAGAATGTTTTCTCATTTTTCCTTCCTCTCATATCTTTTACTTGTGTGTCTCCATTTTTCTTTGCTCATCATCTACTCATCTGCCCCCAGTGCTGTTGAAGAAAGTAACGGTGGGGCATGAAACCAACATGGGGTCTAAAGCTGAAAGGAACCCTCAAGGTCATCTAATGCAATAACATTTCACAGTTGAAGAAAATGAGGCCAACAGAGGTCGTCATTTGCTCAAAGTTACACAAGGTAGTAAACAGCAGGGCCAAGGTTTGAAGCCAGATAACCTTGCTCCAAACTCAATAGTTTTTCTATGACACCATGCTGCTACCCCATGTTGGCACCAATCTTTATATATAAGTGAAACATACTAAAATGAAAAACCTTATATATAAGTGAAACATACTAAAATGAAAAACCTTATATATAAGTGAAACATACTAAAATGAAAAACATATTCCTTTCCTGATTTATTTCTCAACTGCCAACGAAAATCATTTTTATTTCTTCTATGTACTAATGTGTTGAGACATATGACTTTTACCTCCCATAAATATGAAAAATTGAAAATTGACTGTACCTTCAAATTCTTTTTTGATGCGTAATTAGTATTTTATTTAATTGTTCTTTTGGTGGTTAATTTGTCATCTAATCAAACTGTTTTTCACTGAATATTAAAAATGTCTATAAAAGAGGTAGCATGTGAGATAGAGGACAAAACTTGGAATCAGGAAGACCTATGCTTGAATCCTACTTTAGACACTCCCTAACCGAGTAACATTGGGCAAAGTCACTTAACCTCTCTGTGCCTCAGTTTCCTCATCTATAAAGTGGGGGTAGTAATGGTACCTACCTTACAGGATTGTTGTAAAGATTAAATGAGTTAACATATGTAAAATGCTTTGCAAACCCTAAAGCACTATATAAAAGCCATTTGTTATTTTTATTCATATCATCATCATTATTTTTATCTAATGAACATCTTCTTATCAATTTTTCTTTATATTTTTATTAACTGTCTACTTAAAATTATTGATGATCCCCTTTACAATGTAATTGGGGTAGCTAGTGGATAGAGCACTGGCCCTAAAGGCAGGAGGACCTGAGTTCAAATCCGGCAGCAGACACTTGCTAGCTGTGTGACCATAGGCAAGTCACTTACTCCCAATTGCCTCCAAAAAAAAAAACCCCACAAAAACAGAACAAAGTTACAATGTAACTGCTCAATGTGTCATAGTAGGAGGGAGGCCACACAGTGTAGTGGATAAAGAGTTGGTCCAATGTCAAGGTGTTCTGGCTTCTAACACATACTGGCTGTGTGTCCCGAGACAAATCACCTAACTTCCCAGTGCCAAGGCTAATTCCCTAAGGCAACAAGTTCCAGAGCAGCTGCTGATCTGCCTGGTGGAGGGAGTTTTCTTACTAGGGAGCTACTCAAATTGATGAACTCAGAGGTCTAGACAAAAAAAAAATTAAAATAGTACAGAAGTATGGCAAGAGTTCTTAACCCTTTCTGTATGACTTCTTTGCCAGCCTATGGACCCCTTTGCAGAATAATGTGTTTTTGTTTAAATAATTGAAGAAAATGCTAAATTTCAGTTAGAGGAGAGTGAAAGAAAATATGTAAATTATTTTTACCCCTATTCATTGACCCCCTGAATTCTAGACTAAGAACCCCTGCCTTAGAATCACTTAACATCTGAAAGAGGCAATAGCTCTCCCAAAATGTCATATTTATGCCCGAGGAGTAACTTAAAAATCTAGTCACTCTGACTCCTGTCATCTCATTCCACAATGTTGACATATTCTGGGCCTCTCCTAAAAGAATTTCCCAGGGCTCTGAGTGGCAGCATATTGGAGACATGAGGCACAAATCAAGGATGTAGTTAATATGATAGAACCAGAGAACGAAAAGGAAGAAGTATAACAAAAGCCTCATTAGATGCCTCAGCATGGCACAGAGGTAACCCTGGCTTTTCAGAGGTTATGCCAGAGGAATGTAGGTTCTAGCTGGTTTTGTCATGCTGTAAAGGACTTGAATATAATCCTTATGACCTACTACTATAGCAGCCAAACTAAGTACAAAGAGAGGTCAGTCAGCACTAGTAGCATGGCCGCTTGACTCCATGAAACAAAGAAAAATGAAAATTGGCCTTCCTTTCTTTGTGGTCTTCCTCTAAAATTAGGGCCAGAGGTGTTTGAATCACACAGTGTAGGTATATTAGACCCGATACCTGTATGCATTACATCAAGTGTATACATTAACTTAGCTGGCAGTACTCTAAATGGACAAGGACTGAATCATTGTCCATTGACCAAAGAGGCTGATTGGAGTTGAATCAGTCTTGACATTCCCTCATAAATCAAATCAAAAGGCAGAAGGAAATTGCACCTAAGTTGAAAGACAGCTCACAGGTTCTCCTTGGAGTAATAGATTAAGGAGTTCAGAGGATTAGTTTTATCATTTGTCCAGAGGCAATAAGAAACATCATTTCATGGGACATTTGTTCATTTCATATTGCAATCCTTGGGTTAGGTATTCATGCAGAAAAAAGAGAAGAAAAAGACCAACAAGAAAATAATCTCAGCTTATGCACAAATGTCTGTTGCAGATAATAAAGATCTAGGGAACTCTGTGAAGAACTCTGTGAGGCCCTGCAAATTAAAGCAAAATATACTTTGATACTCAAGTGACCTAAATGCCCTGGTGGAAATAGAGGACAATAGGAGAGGATGATAAAAAATAAGTTGGAAAACATGGTTCTGAAGGAAGTTGCCCACAGGCTTACTTATAATTAGCTATAAATCTATATACCTGTATACCATGATTACTGGAGGCATGGTAATTAGATTGTTAGACCTGGAGTCGGGGAGAAGTGAGTTCAAATCTGGTCTCAGACAAAACTTTGAGACGCAGGGCAAGTCATTTAATCTTGATGTGCCTCAGTTTCCTCCTCTGTAAAATGGGGGTAATAATAGTACCTATTCCCTCAGGGTTGTCACGAGGATAAAATGTGCTTTGCAAACCTGAAGGTCCTATATGTCATTTTGTTGTTATTGTTTGGTCTTTTTCAGTCTCGTTTGACTCTTTGTGATCCATTCTTGGCAAAGATACTGAACTGGTTTCCCATTTCCTTCTCCAGTTCATTTTACAGATGAGGCGACTGGGGCAAGCAGGTGAAGTGACTTGCCCAGGGTCATATACCTCGTAAGTGTCTGAAACCAGATTTGAACTCAGGAAGATGAGTCTTCCTGACTCTAGGCCCAGCACTCCATCCAATGCACCACATAGCTGCCCCTCAGATCTTATTTAATAGTTGTCATTTGAACCAAGCCTTAAAGAAAATTGACAATGCTAAGAGGTATGGGTGAGGAGAGAGTGAGTACACATCAAGCATAGAGATGGCTTTTGTGAAGTTATAGAAAGGGGAGATGAAAAGTCATGTACAGGGAACAGCAAAGAGGTCAGAACACAGAGTGTGTAAAATAAAGAAAAACAGTGAGCCTGGAAATGTAAGCCACAGCCAGCTTGTCAAGGGCTTTAAATGCCAAACAAAGGAGTTGGTATTTTATCCTAGAGACGAGAGAATCCCCTGGAACAGCAGAGTGACATGATCAGACCTGTATGTTAAGAATATAAATTTAAAAGCTGCATCTCCAGAGAATAGATTGGAAAAGAGAGAGACTTGGGGCAAGGAGATCAATTAGGAAACTATACAAAATATGGGGGGAGGGGACAACTAGGTGGCACAGTGGATAGAATACCATCATTCAAATCTGGCCTCAGATGATTACTAGCTATGTGACTCTGGACGAGATACACCATCCTGTTTGCCTCAGTTTCTACATCTGTAAAATGAGCTAGAGAATTAAATGGTAAACCATCCCAGTATCCTTGCCAAGAAAACCCCAAATGGGATCAAAAAGAGTCAGACACAACTGGAACAAGAGAACAACAACAAAATGATATTTATTTGTGTCATCCTATTTGATGATGCTCTGACCATTAATAGCACAAAACAAAAAGATGTAGTCATGCCACTCCATATTGGAGAAGATGAAGCATAGAGCCCAAGTCTAATCTCTACTGGTCCCTCTCAGCTGCACAGTAATCCTAACCCTTTCTTAACTGACTCATCACAACTCTCACATCAATTCCAAATCTTCTCACTGCAAGCTACTCTCATTTTTTTTTCATTTTTTGATGAGAAAAGAGAAGTCTTCCATCACATGTTCCCCTCTTGTCTCCACATTTATACCTAAGATCATCTCAACAGCATCCTCTACTCCCTCCTAGCAAGAAATTAGTTATTTCAGCTTTTAGCATCATTTTTAATCAAGACAGATGTCACGGTATGGTACCATGAAATATGTACATTTTGAGATAGATGAGGCAAAAATTATAAACATCATTATGTTGAATTTGGTCTGTGATAATAACATTAAGCCCGGCATGCCTCACTTTATGATATAAAAGTGTTCCTAAAAACTCAAGATAAATCACATTTTCACAAACTGAATCAATTTTCCATTGGCAGAAATTATAATCACAGAGATGTTCTTTTATTTCTTCCTGATTCAACTTCATCTTACAGTGGCTCCTAAAAATCTAGCTGTCAAGCCTCCTCCCTGCCTCTCCAAATCAATGATCTGTAAACAAATAATTGAAGGCATCAGTGAAGTGCTTACTGAAAAGAACTCTACCAGGTCTTGAATTCCTAAGTGAATAATATATCTTTTTTATAAATTTGAAATTTTTCAATGCTGGTTTTTCTCAAAGGTAAGTTGTATTTATTTGCATATTCGCTTACTGACCTTCTATGCAGTGAGTCAGTTTTTTTAAGCGCTAAATCACAAGGATCCTTAGCACGGACTATTTAAAATAAGTGATAGTATAATTGGTATATGTATATTTGACCTTGAAGTGCATTCTTTACATATATATAAAAAATAGTTAGGAGGCAACTCTGAGTTTATTGGAAAGAGCCTGAATTAGGAATTAAATCTGGTTTCTAACATTTCTACTTATTAACCAGGTACCCTTTGGTATGCCACTTAATTTCTCTGGGCCTTAGTTTCTTCCAATGTAAAATGAGGTGGCTGGCCTAGGAACCATTACATTTCTAATATGTATCTGGGAATTCACAACATTCAGAGGAAAAGAGTGATTCAGGGAGCTTGGTTCTTCCATATTAAAGGTATTAATGACACGCTGAAAAATCATGCAGTAGAAGGAGAATTATACTCCAGATATAATATCTGGGTTCTAGTCCTGACTTTGCTGCTCTTAATGACCTGAAATTAAGGAATCTCTTTATGCCTGTCTCACTTGTAAAACAGGACTAGTAATAGCTGCTTTGCAATTTCCTATTTATCTGATTCAGTCCCCCTCTATAAAATGAAGGGTTTGGATTAGATGGTTTCAAGAAATCTCTTCCAGTTCTTGATCTATGAACCTATAATCCATGATCCAATCTTGAAAGAAAAATATATTTCTTCTTGCCAAGGCCAACCTTAATACCATGTGCTCTTCCTCCATACTATCCCTTTGATTATCTCCTTTCTCTTCATTATCTTTAATCTCCTTTATTCACTGAGTCCTTCCTTTCTAGAAGATATGTCTAGATTTTCTCTGTCTTTGGGAAAATAAAACAAACTTTTCATTTTACTAGAATATCCCCTCTCACTCTCCTCCATTTCATAGGTCAACCCCTAGATGAAACTATTTTCCATGGTCTCCTTGTCTGTTTCTCTCACTCACTTCTCAATCCTCTTGTCGGTTTCACACCCCCAAATTCAACTCAAACTGTTCTCTCCAAGATTTCCAATAAGCTTCTAGCTTACAAATCCAACAGTGCTTCCCTCAGTCTGCCTTAATCTCTTTGTGACTTTTGACACTGTTGACTACTCCTTTCTCTTAAGCATTCTTCTCTAGATTTTTATGACACTCCACACTTCTGTTTCTTCTTTTGCTCACCGTATAGCTCCTTCTCAAAATCCTTTCCTGAATCATTTTACTCCTTTTGTACAGGTGCACCCCAAAACTGTGTCTTGGGCTTTCTTCTATCTTCTGTATTCTTCTGAGTGATCTTAACAGCTCCTATATGTCCAAGTATAATTTCTACAGATATGTGCCCCAAATCTAGTTCCAAATAACTAGTCCTCATTTCTTATCTGAGGCAAAATTTTGCATAACTAATTGTTTTGGGTTACTGCCTGATGTTCCATAAGCATCTCAAACTCACCATGTCTAAAAGCAGAAGTTATTATCCCACTTTGAACCCAGCCCATCCTTTTTTCTGATTTCCATATTTCCATCGAGGACAACACTATTCTTCTAGTCACTTGAGTTCAGAGCCTTAGACTCAGCTTAACTTTTCACTTTTCCTCAACCCCTTCACCCTCAAATCCAATCAATTGCCAAGTACTGATTATATCTATTTTCACACATCTCTCATATTCACTCCCTTCTTTCCACTCACACAGACACTACCATACTTCATAATTCCCTTCTAATTGTATTCCCTGCCTATGGTCTCTCCCCTCTTTAATCTGTAACCCACAGAGCTTCCAGACTGATATTCCTGAATTACAAGTTTGACCATGTCACTCCCTAGCTCAAGAATATTCTAGGATAAAATACAAATCAATTTTATAATTAAAGCATTTCATCTCCTCTCTCCATGCCTTCAAACAGACTATTCTCTATACCTGAAAAGATTCCTTCCTGCTAGATCTAGAGTCCAGAAAACTTGAGTTCAAATCCAGCCTCAAATACTTACTAGCTTGGGCAAATTATTTAACCACTGTCTGCCTCAGTTTCCTCATCTGTAAAATAGAGATAATAATAGCACCTGCCTCCCAAGATTGTTGTGAGGATAAATAAGATACCCTTTGTCAAATGCTTTGCAAATCTCAAAGTACTCTATAAATACTAGGTGTTTTCGTTTTTGTAGAATCCCTAGCCTTCCTTGAAAGCTTGGCTCAGGAACTAGCTCCTATGGAAAACCTTTCTTGGTCTAAACAGTTTTTAGTGCTTCCACAACCCCAAAATCACTTTTCATTTACTCTGTAGATATTCTGTATATGTTTACTCATACATGTGTTCTTCCTCAGTAGAAGAGAAGCTTTTTGAGGGCAGGGACCATTTAGTTTACTTTTTTAAACTTTATATTCCCAGAGCCTAGAAAAGTTCCAGATACATAACAGGTGCTTGTGGAATTGAATTAATTGAATCATTAATGTCATGTAGCATAAATGAGAAGATACACATTTACCAAAAGTGTTAACCTCTGTCATAGAGGAGATCCAGAGTAGAGCCCATGTTGAAGAGAAATTTCCAAAACAAGGTAAGGTCTTCCACACACTTGATGCTTAATAAATCACTAAGTCTTTATTAAACGCTTATGATATGCTAGGCACTGTGCTAAGCACTGGAGATGCAAAGAGGCAAAAGACAATTCCTGCTTTTGAGGAACTCATGATCTAATGGGGGAGACAACAAGCACACCAATATATGCAAATGAACTATATGCAGGATAAATAGGAGATAAATAACAGGGAAGGCAATAGAATTCTTTCCGCAGTGCCACCTAGCTGCTTCAAAATTCCTCGGATAGGAAGAGAACCAGGAAAAAGCAGTGTCGCAAAAATTCCTTTTTTTAGCTATATGTTGCAGCCTGTTTGTATCCACCATGTGCCTTTCCATTCCTCTCTCAGCTTCAGTTTTTCAGTGAAGTTCTCTGTCTTACAGTCATATGATAACACTAGTAAATGTTAGTGTTGAGAAGTTAAGCCTTTGTGTGATGACCAAGCATGAATCTGTTGTGATCTTTATTCCTGCAATCACTACATGGAGGAGATGACAGATATCTTTGGATTTTTGACTATCATTATTATTCATTGTTGTTATAACCTGGTTTTGTTTTTTGTTTTCTCTTTTTAAGGTTTTTTTCCACTTAACAGTATTTTTTATAACCTGGTTGTTGTAACCAGGTTTTGAGCCTGACTGTTTTGCAAACTGCTGCTTCGTCATGATTCCTAATTTGGTGGAGAGAATAATGACTCTATTCTAATGGCCTGCTAGAGGGTGGGAGCTGGCAAGAGAGCTCTGGAAAGAAGAAACTTTCTCTTTGGTCTTCTTGGATTTGTAGAGGAATGTGTGGAACTATGTATATCTCTCTTGAAGAAGGAATGAAGAAAGTCTCTTCTCTCCAGTCAGGCAGCAAAGCTTCATTCAGTCCACAAGTTTAGAATCAAGCCTAAACAGCCCCATGAATAATAATCAGGTTTTTAAACCTAGGTTACATTCTTAATAAGTATTTCCATGGAAATTGTTGTCACCGACCTATTGTTTTTTATCCTTTTAGGGACTAGGTGCAAATCATCTTTCTTTCTGCCTATATATTTGCATTCCCAATGCTTAGAACAGCACCTGGTATATAGTAAACCCTTAATAGATTCTTGGTATCAGTCAATTAACATTTTCTAAGTGCTTACCAGGCATTATGCTAAGTTCTAGGGATACAAAAAGAGGCAAAAAGCAGTCCCGGAACTCAAGAAGGTTGCAAACCAAAGGGGGAAGACAATAAACAAATATATAAAACAAGTTATATACAAGATAAATAGGAAATAATTTAAAGAGGAGGACTACAATTAAAAATAGTTGGGAAAGGTTTCTTATAGAAGATAGAATTTTAGCTGGAGCTTAAAGGAAACCAGGGAAATCAACAGGCAGAAATGAGGAAGGAGAGCCATTCTAGCCATGGAGGACAGCCAGAGAGAATGTCTGGATCCAGAGAGTGTGTCTAGTTCATGGAACAGCCATGAGGCCAGTGTCACTGGATCAAAGGGTACATGTTGTGGGGTAAGGAATAAGGAGACTGGAAAGGTAAGAAGGGGCTAAGTTATAAGGGCTTTGAAAGCCAGAGAATTTTGCATTTGATCCTGGAGGTTGACTTGAATTTTTCAGTTTTCCTGCTATTTTTTCCTACCTGCAGAGGTAATATAGCATTCTTGGGACAAAATTAAGTAATCAGTTTACTGAAAGAACTAAAGCCAAGAATCCAATTATGATAATAAGTGATAAATATTCATCTTAGGAATATTTAATTGTCATTATGTGCTAGGCAGATCTCTGAGAGAGTTCCAACAATTTTTTATTGACCAGGCAGCCTTATTTGGGGGAGGCAGGGATGTCTGATTTAAAATGTTTAAACTTCTGAATAAAAGATATTATTGAATCTTGAGACTGCATAACTTCTGATTTTCTCCCAAACTGTCTCTTCATGATTCCACACCTCCCTGCCATATATTGCTTATTAAGATTTTAGGAATGGCCTTGGCTATTCTTTTGCCTTTTTAAAATTCCAGAACAGCCATATAATTTATGGAAATTAAAAGACTCCTCTATCTTTAGTCAATAAAGTTTCATTATTTTCTGAAAGGCTAAATTTATGGCACCCCACCAAAAAAGAATTGAGAGGCTAATGGGAGTACAGATGCTTGAATTATGAATAGGAATGCTTATGACAATGTATCTGAGTGGAAATAATTGTTTTTAGGCTCAGATTTATATGAAGGACTCCACTGAAATTAATTCAACTCTGTCAAAAGTTTTATGCTGCTCGTAATTCCCAGGGATCTTGAACTAATCGGACAAGTTGAACTGTGCCACAAAGAGACACAGATTATGTTTGCATGTGTTTATTTCAGTCAAAGTTTGTTTAGAGAAAGGTCCATAGGATCAGGCATATAAAGGAAAGAACCTCAGAGGTCATTCTGTTTAATCCCTCATTGGGGAAACTGAGGTCCCAAGGGTCTAAGTGACTTACCCAAGCTATACATGCAGTAATTGTGGTTTTATTATTCAATTGTTTCAGTCATGTCTGACTCTTTGTGACCCCATTTGGGGTTTTCTTGGCAAAGATACTGGAGTAGTTTGCCATTTCCTTCTCCAGTCACATTTTATGGGTGAGGATATTGAGGTTAAAAGGGTTAAGTAACTCACCCAGGGTCACATAGTAAGAGTCTGAGGCCTGCCAGCACTCTATCCACTGTGCTACCCCAGCTGCCCTAGTCATTGTGGTGCCAAGATTTTAATTGAGTATTCTCTTTCTAAAGCAATCTTCGCCCCCTCTACCCCTTTCCAACTATAAATATCAGAAATATGAGGATCATACCTTATTTATATTTGTAACTCCTTTAGCCTAACCCAGGATGTTTGTACATAACAGGCATTTAATAAATACTATTTAAATTGAATTGAGGTGCTAATGAATTCCGTAAAAGTTCTCGAAACTTAACTTTGCTTCTTCTTGCAGTGTAAGTATATGCTTTTATTGTACTTTTGAGTGCTTATCGAGGGTCCAAGTAGAAATGACGAAGAATCACTCTCTCATAGTCAACAAATGGTGATAAAATGTTGGCAATTCCTCCAAAGTTGGGAATAGTTAGGCCAGAACCTTTGGCCTCTATCCTGGCTCAATGTACTACATGACTCAAAGAATATTTCCTTGGGCATTGCCAAGTGCCCCAGTTTCTTCATCCACAAAGACTGATGAGCAACAACCTTGCCTGTTTGAACTTGATTATCACAATTTTCCTGGATCCCACCTGGTAGCTGAATTTTGGCAATTTTGTTTCAATGTGCTTTCCACTTTTCCTATAACCAGAATAATTTCAAACTACAGCCAAATCTCAGCATCTTCCTTTCCACCTACTTCTTTCTTTAATTCAGTTCAATTCACATCAGTTCAAATGTCTGGTTAAGTGCTTACTGTTATGAGGTCTGTGCTGCACAGTTAGAGGAGGAGATATGTGGTCCTTGTTTATTTCCCTCCTTTTGCCTCAGTTCCTCTTCACAAGCCTTGATCTTTCCCTCACCAATAGTATTTTCGGCTAAGAAATTGTCAATCAGAAATTTTGAATTTTTTTAACAAGCATTCTTAAGGCACTGTACTAAGCACTTTACAAATCTGTCTCATTTTATATTCATAACAACCCAGAGAGGTAGAAGCTCTTATTATCCCCATTTTGCAGATGGGGAAACTGAGGCAGACAGAAATTTTATAACTTGCTCAGAGTCACACAGCTAGTCAGTGTTTAAGGCCAAATTTGAACTCAGGACTTTGTGACTCCAAGTTCATGGCTCTATTCACTGCATCACCTAGCTACCTCCATAGTGCTTTGTTAGAAATTTTTCCATAAATCCAATCTAAACCTGCCTGCAAAACTTCTATTCCATGGCTCTTAGTTCTTCCCTATGGTACCAAGGTGAACAAATCCAATCGTTTTTTCCCCTGTAGTGGCCCACCAAATTCTCTCAGATAACTGTCACTTCCCCTACAGAACAAGCCTTCTTTTCTCTGAGCTAAAGATCAACACTGCCTTCAATCTTTGTGTGATACTCTCTCCAGCCCTTTCACTGTCTTGGCAAGGGCAATGTCCTCCTTAGGAAATGTGATGTGCAGAAATGAATGTGCTACTGCAGATGTTGTCATCTCTGAATGAGTACAGCTCTCTTGTTCTGAGCACCAGACTTCTTTGGCTGCCAAGCCACATCTTTTGCTCCTATTGAGTTTGCAGTCCACTAAAACCCCAAGATCTTTTTTTCAATCCAAGATACCTAGTCGTATTTCTTCCTCTCCCACCATGTGCCTATACACCTTGAACCTAAATTTGTTGTTGATCAGTCATTTTTCAGTCATGTCTGACCCTTCGTGATCCCATTCGGGGATTCCTTGGCAAAGATACTGGAGTAGTTTGTCATTTCCTTCCCCAGCTCATTATGTAGATGAGGCAATTGAGGCCAACTGGGTTAAGTGACTTGCCCTGGGTCATACAACTAGAAAGTGTCTGAGGCCTGATATAAACTCAGGAAAATGAATCTTCCTGATTCTAGGTACCCTATCTACTATGCCACCTAGCTGCTCTCTTAACCTAAATTTAGGACTTTTTTGGTGTGGACCTGTGATTTAATTAGTATAGGACATTCCAGATGATGAAACTCCTTTTATAAATGCAGATACATAAATGTTCTACAATCTTCGCTTTTAGAGAATTGTCAGAAGCATTGAAAGGTTAAGGGATTCATCCAAGTTCACACAGTATGTATCAGAGGAAGATCTTGAACCTAGGTCTTCCTGATTCCAAGAACAGCTCCCCTGTCCATAACACTGCACTATCTAAAGTGTAAGACTTTATGGGTCCCCATTATTTTCCTGCTGAATAAAGTGTATTCTCCTCTAACCATATTGTGATCATGAATCCTAGCCCAGCCCATAAAGTCTCGGTGGTACCCGTGAGGTCGAACTGACCTCTTTCCAAAATATCTCTAGTTGAGCTTTCTAATTACTCATATTTTGGATATTTCTATTTCAACATCTGAGATTTTGTTGCTGGTTCTACTCTTGGATATCATTTTTAAATTGTCTATAAGCATCTATCTCTCTCTTCCTCTTCTCCCTACAGCTCTCTCTCTTTTCACCTACACAGTCATCTCTCACATCTAACAAAATCTTCTCTTTAATACCACCTTACCTAATCTCTTCTCTAGCAGTATCATTTCTTCTCCCGTCATAATCATCCTTTTCCCACACAGAATCTCTCAAGCTCACACATAATCATCTCTCCTCTCTATACACAATTCTCTCCTCTCCATACATAATCATCTCTCTCCCTTCTATACAATTCATCTTTCTTGTCACTGTGTATTATCAACTCTCTCTGTTTCTTCACACAATTTTATCTTCTATACATATAATTCACTTTCCTAAACATATATACACATATATGTATGTATGTATGCATACAGTTATCCCTTCCACATTGCAACTTTCCCCCTTACAGTTTTGATACATTGTGGTTCAGCATAAGAAATTAAATGGGAATTTGGGGGGAGTTTCGTGGAAGCTGCAGACAATACGCAGAGGTCAGCAGATGACACAGAAAAAGTTTAGAAACTCAGAAATGCATAAAATATACATATAGTATTGTATAATATCAACATATTTTATCTTTTAATAGCATAATGATTCACACTTCTTCTCTGGTACAAAGGGAGGGCCAAAAAAATTTACACGAATTTTTCAGTTTGGGGGTGGTACCATGCCCCTAACTCCCAAAATGTGGAAAGGATAATTGTATATATACACACGTATATGTATATATTTGCTTATGTGTACACACACACACACACACAGACACATAAACATGAACACACACAATCCCCTCTACAACATACCTGATTAGTGGCCATTCAACCTCTACTTCAAAACCTCCAGGGAAGGGAAACTCACTCCCACCTGAAGAAGTACAATCGCATTATACTTTTAGCAAGCTTTGCAATTTCTCCCCTTTGGCAGGGGGAAAGAATGGAGGAAACGAGAGCTCATTTAATTACCTACTATGTGCCAGGCACTGTGCTAAGCACATTACAAATATTATCTCTGTTAATTCTCACAATAATCCTCAGAGTTAGCTGCTGTTATTATTTTAGAGTTTTTGGTTTTTTGGTTGTTGGGTCTTTTTTTACAATTGAGGAAACTGAGGCAAACAGAGCCTAAGTGTTTTGCCCAAGGTCACACAGCTAGTAAATGTCTAAGGCTCCATTTGAGCTCAGGGTTTCCTGACTCCGGGCCCAGGACTTTGTCTACTGAGCCACCTACCTACTTCATAGCATGTGACTCCTATGTGGCTTGTCACTGAAATTGTCCAATTTATCCTTTGTCTGTATTGGAGTTTGAAGTATAGATTTTTTCATTTTTGTTTTAGGTGAGCTCTGTGGATTCTTTTGGTGCTCAGTTTTCTGTGTTCAGAAATTCTAGGCAGTTTTCATGTATTATGTAATGTATTATTTCTATTTCTTACATTACAGTGTTCAATTATGGTTATATTATGCATTGTTTTGCTCTTCTGGGAAACCTGTAATCCTTAAATTGTCTCTTTGTATACTGTCTTTGAGTTCAAATGTTTTGTTCATGTAGAGCTAATGCATTGTTTTACTGTATTACACTTTTATTCTCTTCTTCAGACTATCCTTCATTTTAGTATATTTGTATTCCCAGTCACCTATTCTCTTTTACTTCTTTGGAGAGACTTACATCTGTGGATTAAGGTTCCTTTCTTTTATTCTACAAGTTATTTCTGCTATGCTTCCCTTAAATTCTGCTTTCATAATTATTATTTGTCTCTGAAAACATTCAGGAACATACTCCTTTAGTCATATGGTCTGTTGAGAATACACAGGGTCTTCTCTCTCATCAGGTGTTGACTCAATTTCCTTTGTCTTACAATATTTGTTTAAAGATATTTTGGCTCACTGAGAGTGTACCCCCCTAACAAGTTCTGTCTTGGGCCCTCTTTTCTTCCTCCTCTGTATTATTCCATTTGATAATCTCATCAGCTCCCATGCATTCAATTACCATCTCTATGCTGATGGTTCCCCAATGTATTGTTCCAGCTCTAATCTTTCCTGACCTCCAGTCTCATATCGCCAACTACCTATTGGGTATTTCTCAGACTATATGTCCCATAAATATTATAAACTTGAAATGTCAAAAACTGAACTTATTATTTTCCCCCAAAGCCCTCTCCTCTTCCTAGTCTTCCTAATGCTGTTGAGGAGATCATCATCCTTCAGATCACCCAGTTTTCAACCTAAGTGTCATACTTAAATTCTCACTCTTATCTCACCCAAATCCAGTCTTTTGCACGTCCTGCCTATTTTTCTCCAAACATCTTTTATATGATCATCTCTTCTCTCCTGTGCCACTTCTTCCACCCTGGTCCGTGTCCTCATTACCACACACCTAAACTATTTCTTGAGCTTGCTGGTTGGTCTCTCTGCTTTAAGTCACTACCCACACCAGTCCAACCAACACTTAGCAATGAAATTGATCTTTTTGAAGTGCAGATTTTAGTATGTCATCCACTATTCAATAAACTCTACTGTCTTCCCATTGCCTCCAGAATCAAATAGGAAATCCTCTGCCTGACAATCAAAGCCCCTTATCACTTTTTCAGTCTTCTTACCCCTTACTCTATATGATCTGTGAGCTGGTGACACTGGCCTCCCTGCTGTTCCTTGCACAAAATATCCATCTCTGAACATTTTCACTGCCTATCCCTCATGCCTAGAATTCTAATCCCCCCTCATGTTTGCTTCCTGCCATCCTTGAGTTTCTTCAGGTCCCAGTCCTTAAAATCCCACCTTCTTCAAGAATCCTTTTCTGATTTCCCTTAATACTAACAACTTCCTTCAGTTGATTATCCCTAATTTATCCTGCATGTAGCTTGTTTATGCATAATTATTTCCATTTTTTCCTTCATTAGATTGTAAGGCCCTCAAGAGCAGGAACTGGGTTTATATGTTTGTTGTTTTTATTTATTGTTGCTTTTTTCCTTTCTTTCTTTCTTTCTTTCTTTCTTTCTTTCTTTCTTTCTTTCTTTCTTTCTTTCTTTCTTTCTTTCTTTCTTTTTTTCACTTTTTTGTATCACCAATACTTAACATAGTACCTGACACAAAGTAGGTGCTTAATAAATACTTGATGACTGACTAATTTAGGTATCTTGGTGGCCATCTTCCCTGTTGACTTACCTATTGGTTCTCAAGGCCTTTAATCTTTTTTCTTGTTCCTAGATCTTTGATAATTTTAGATTTTTTCCTTACATTCTCTATTGTACATTTTCTGACTTCTCCTACTTAGATAGTATGTTCCCTGGAGGGATGACTTCAAAACTGTCACAGTCTCTTCTCACGTTAGGGAATTCACTTTTCATTGCACTGATCCAAGTAACTTCTTGGGGGCCAGTAGTGGCCCCAGCTGGACACCTGTCTTTTTTTCTTCATATCTGCTGCAGCACCACCACCTCACCACACCCCTCCTCTAATACTGATGCCCTGCTCCTGCTGTTTGTTCTTTGCTGTTTTTTTTTTGTTCTTTGGCTGAATGCTGTTGTAACATGATGCTGACCCCAAACAGATGACCTCCCCTCCTCCCTAAGGAGGTAAGCAGAGTCGAGATTTGCCGCTGGTTGCCCAGAGTGGTAGAATGACAACAAGGGCATACTGGGAGGGATTGATGGAGCAGTTGGGAAATTGTAGAGTGGATCCCAGAGTACAATCCCATGGGTCGGGCTGTGCCATCTCCCCGAAGTATGAGGGCTAGTGAAGGTTGGGGGATGATGGTGCTGACTGGATGTTAATATATCAGGTTATTACCTTGTTAGGCTCTTTAGTGTCATAGCCTGCAGGGGTGGGAAAACTGCAGCGTCAAGGCCACATGTGGCCTTCTAGGTCCATAGGTGCAGCCTTTTGACTGAGTCTAAGTTTTACAGAACAAATACTTTTATTAAGGGGATTTCTTCTGTGAAGTTTGGATTCAGTCAAAGGGCAGCACTTGAGGACCTAGAGAGCCACATGTGGCCTCGAGGCTGCAGGTTCCTCACTCCTGGCCTGTGGAGAGATAGCTGAAATTACTCTTCAATGAAACTTTTATTTTGGAGAATTTTAAGTTTATTAAGACCAGACAAAATGTCTAGTATTCCATCTTGTTGACCATGTAACAAAAATATCCTCACATTTTTGTCTTTCTATTAACAATTGATAAATTGACAAAATCGGAAAGGAGTATGTACATTACAGAGTCAACTGGTTCAATACCATCCCCAGGTGAGCGAGGCCCCAAAGGACAATGGCTTTTCCAAGGTCGTACACATAGTTGGTGGCAGACATGAAAATATAACGAAGAACTTACAAAGGAGTTATCAATACATGGCAATTAAAGTTTGTTGTTGTTGAGTCATTTTAGTCATGTCTGATTCTCTGTGACCCCACTTGGGATACTCTTGGCATGGAGTAGTTTGCCACTTCCTTCTCTAGCTCATTTTACAAATGAAGAAATTGAGACAAATGTGGTTAAGTGACTTGCCCAGGGTCACATCACTAGTAAGTGTCTATAGCCATATTTGAACTCAAGTTCTCCTGACTCTAGGGCCAGGGCTCTATCTACTGTGCGACCTAGCTGCCCAATTAAAATACTACCAATTAATCCTTAAATCACTGGGGAGAAGGATGGAATGTTGTAATCAGGAGGTAGGTGTCTCATTAAGACTCTTATATTAAATAGAAGTGTAACTGAAGTCTCTTAAACAGGACTTTCCTTTAATGTACACATTTGGGGTCTTTAAAATTGAGTGCAAAACTAAACACCTTTCTATGATAGTAAGGTGAAAAAGAGACTGCTTTTAACAATGCGTGAGAGGGGGAAGAATTTGATGTGTAGGAGGCAGAGTAGGAAGGTAATGATTCTAATAATTCCCTGTTGCATTTCTGTTTTGGAGGAAAAATGAAAAGCTAAGAACCACAGTGATACATGACATTTATCTCCAAGTGGCACCCTGCTTATGTTCCTGCACTTTTAATTTGTTTTCAAGGTGAAGGAATCATTAAGTTTGGCAGGAAGGTTGGAGGCTCTCACTTAGGCAAAAAATAATAATAGTTTAGGAGTCTTCTTCCACTAACAACATATGCTGCCTAAAACATTGGAGCTCCTAAAAATGTTGAATCCTGCAGTGGATATAAAATGAGGTGGTTGGAGGTAATAGGGAATGGTTAAAAGTGGTACTAGGAATGACTATCTTTAATAAAGAGAGAAGCAGAGGTTCAGTGCTATGGCTGTGTATTCATGGGGTGACATTCCCCGTGGGCAATAGATCTATTTTTTAAAGTTTTATTTTATTCCTTTTGGTTCTTATAATGCAATCATTTCCCAGCTTATCTCCAGCCACAAGGAACTCTCCCTTGCAACAGAGAAAAATAGTCAAGCCAAACAAGCCAATAAAATGACCACTTGTGATAGCTTACACAAGATTCTACTCCATTAGATTCTGACATCTACCAAGAGGAGGAAGACGTGTTTGCTCATCTGTTGTTCAGATGTCATTTAGTGTTGTTTTTGCTTATTCTCATTGTGCATGTTGTACTCCTGGGACTGCTTAATTCATTCTATGTTTATTTAAATCTTCCCATGTTTCTTCATTTGATCCAGCTTTCTTCTCCCTACCAACTGACACAGCCCAGGTTCAATCTTAAGGGACTAAATTTAAAAGATCGGCTCTTCTCTTTGGTTCTTTGAATAAAGTTTAGGTTTATTCTAGGTTTCTTCAAGTGTGGGTAACAGGATCTCCAAGCCCCATGTAGGTACTCATTATAGGTACGTGCAACAGAAAATTCATAGGATGCAAATGAGTCAAAAGAGCTCCAGAACAAAATCAAAGCACTCAAATAGACCATTTGATTCCCCCTGAAAGGTATAGAGACTTTGAGGAATGCTTAACAAACACTCCCCATTCATCTCCCTTCTGTATCATCTGAACAACTTACAGAAATAGTGATGGCAAGATCCATATCTCCCAGGACTTTCATTATGTGACTCCATTTTGGAAGCCACAGTAGTAGTAATCTTTCTTCTCCAAAGTGAATGTTGTTTATGGAAGCTTCCCAATCTAAGAGACCAATGTTCAAATACTTAATTCAGGGACTCCTGATCTCTTGGGAATTTTCAAAAATTGCATGGAAAAAACAGAAGGTAAAAGAAAATGGTTAAGATCTCCCCCTCTCAGTCTGTTTGCATTCTACAACTTGTCATTTTCCACTCCTCTTGTTGAATTCTAATGATAAATCTAAGGGAGTAAAATCCTAGGAAAATTATCTTTAAAAAGGGAATTGAGCTATTTCACAACACACTTTTATAGAATCACTGGAAAAGGACAGCTTTTCTTGCAAGAGTCTGCCTGCCTCCCAAATCTCAGTCACCAAGCATCATGGAGACAGACCCAGTAACTGGGAACCAGTCAGAGGGGTTCCCTGTGTCCTTTCGGTTAGGTGCTAGAGCCCATGTCTACCTCCTTGAGTGGTATCCTTTAACAAAAGTTGAGGTCCTGCAATGTAATCAATTTAGTTGGAGAGACTCATCAAATTGTTTAAGGTCTCAAGGTCTTCGCTGATCACTGCCTCCCTATTTTGCATCTGAATCTATTGTATTTATTGTTTCTTATGTTGCTATGGTATTATTTTTGTTTAACCATTCCTTAATTGATGGGCATTCCCTTTGTTTGCTTTTTTTGCTACCACAAAAAGCACTACTGTACATATTTTTATGTATCTGGAAGCCTTATTTCTGTCTTTGATCTCTTTAGAATATAAGTCCAGTAGTAAGACCATATAGACAGCTAGGTGGCACAATAGATACAGTGAGAGTCAGGAATACTCATCTTCCTGAGTTCAAATCTGGCCTCAGACACTTACTAGCTATGTGACCCTGGGCAAGTCACTTAACCCTGTTTACCTCAGTTTCCTTATCTGTAAAATGAGCTGGGGAAGGAAGTGGCAAACCATTCTAGTATGTCTGCCAAGAAAACTCCAGATGAGGTCACAAAGAGTCAGAGACAAGTCAAAAATGACCAAACAACAAAAAGCAAGATGATAGTTTTGGGATTTCTCTCACTAAATTTTAAATTGTTTTTCAGAATAATTGGACTAAGTTCTCTACTTTAACAATAGTGTAATAGTATATTTGTCTTCCCATGCCCCTCCAATAGAGGCAGTTTCCAGGTTTTCCTCATTGTTGCCAATTTGATGGAGTAGAATGAAACCTCAGAGATGTAATTTGTGTTCTTATTAGTTATTATTAATTATTTTTTATTGTTGGGCATTTTGTTATTGAGCATTCTAATGGAGATTGATCAATTACTTTCCTTACTGACTATTCATATATTTTGACAACTATGTATTGGAGAATGCCTCTTAGTCTTCTCCATTTGTAAAGATTCCCTTGCAAACTATCTTCTTTTGCTAACACATTCTTCTGCAAAACCAGAGAGCGTTCTACATGAAGTATTCACCATTGAATGTTACTAGTATGTTGCTTACAGCCTAATGCTCTCTTTCCCCACTATAGTGCCTGGTATAGAATAGATAATTAATAATTTCTTTTATTTAGTTGATTGATCATTACAAATCCCCTCTCCTCTTGCACCATCCTACTGCTTTCCCAACTCTCACTCCTCTCTGGAAAACCATTCTTAATAGGCTAAATGAAGATGATATACAGAAGGGAGGCAACACTCTGTAGTGTGTAGATTGACTTGGAGTCAAGAAGACTTAGGGTCAGGGGTTTGTATTGGCGATCAAGATGGGCTCTTAGCACTTATTCAACCAAGTGCACCTGAAGAGGTTTGGCCTTTACCTCCTTGATTAAATTAGGTAAGTAAGGTGGGGCTCCAGGTGGGGCCCATGAAGGGAGGTCTGATTATATCTTCACTCCCAAGTAGGCCCAAAACCCCTAGCTTTTAGGTGCTAAGTAGATGTGGGCATGAAGCCCTCTAGGTCCTAAAGGGAGGTGCTAACTCCAAAGCCAATATTAAGAGCTTAAGTTCTGGTCGCTCAGATGACATTTGATGACAGCTAAAGAGTGCATAAAAAGAGAAGACAGAGCTATTTGCTCAGGGCTCTCACTCTTGGCAGTGTGCTGATGTGGACACTCCAGGCAGCTGTAGTTAAGAGACCTCCAGCTTGTAAACCCAGATGTTCGGACTTTGTTAAACTCTGGTAACTATGCATTGAGATTTGAATCAGACAAAGTCTGTTGAGGTTTGTAATTTGTTTGTATTTCCTCTGAAGTTCAGGGTGCTGGCTTTTTCTCCTGAACTAGGTGAATGATGTTTGCATGCTGGATTAAAGTAGGATTGTTAACCCCTTAACATTGCTTTCCTTGGTAAAGCAGGTCAAGGGAACCTGGGCTTGCAGTGTTCTGTGAGCTGGTTGTTGTTGTTTTTGCACCCCCATAGCAGCTGCTACCTGAATTGTTGAAGTAGGGGCAGAGGCCAGATGGTGGAGTAAAGGCAGGAACTCACCTGAGCTCTCCCCGAAGCCCCTCCAAATAACTTTTAAAAATGACTCTAAACAAATTCTAGAGCAGAAGAACCTGCAAAAGGACAGGGTGAAACAAATTTCAAGTCTAGGACAACTCATAAGGTCAATAGGAAAGGTCTCTTGCACCAGAGTGAGAGAGGAGCTCAGTTTAGTGCAAGGCCCAGCAAACCCACAATGGGCTTCATGTGGCAGGTTCCAGAACTCTCAGGTCACAGATGTCAAAGACAACTTAGAAAGTGAGCAGGAAAGGTTCACTGGACCTGGGTGAGAGTGTAGTGCAGTCCAGTGTGGGCCATACCAGCAGAGTCCCAGCCTCAGGAAACCAGGAGCAGGCCTTGACAGTGACTGAATCGGCAGTGGCTGCAGTTGCTTCCAGAGCTCTCAGTCCACAGACAGTAAGGGGGTCAAATAAGGTCAAAAGGAGATTTCAGGGGACTCTTACTAGCACTGAGGCAGGACTTTGTTGCTTTCCCCATACTCAGATCTGGGTGGCAGTCCCAGGGTGAGAAGGAACACTAGCACCCCAGAGCTTGTGGCCACAGTGAAGGGGTTCCATGGCAGAAAAGAGTACATATGGTCACTCACAGACCAGAGTACAGGCCAGGAGAGGAGTAACATCTCTCCTTAGATCATATCACCTCGGAAGAACTGAAAACTTACAGGTCCCTAGAAGTATCTCTGAAAACAGCTGCACAAAAGTCCTGAAGCTTGAGATAGTTCATCCCCCACCCTGAAAGCAGAGTCCTAGCTTAATAAAGAGTTGAAAAGTCAAGTAATAGGCTGGAAAAATGAGCAAATGGAAAAAAACTCTGACTATATAAACTTACTTTGGTAACAAAGAAGATGAAAACACACACTCAGAAGAAGACAACAAAGTCAAAGATCCTACATGCAAAGCCTCCAAGAAAAATATGAATTGGTCTCAGGCCATGGAAGAGCTCAAAAAGGATTTGGAAAAGCAAGTAAAATAAATAGAGGAAAAATTGGGAAGAGAAATGAGGCTGATGCAAGGAAATCATGAAAGGTGAGTCAATAGCTTGCTAAAGGAGACACAAAAAATACTAAAGAAAATAACACCTTAAAAAACAGAGTAGGCCAAATGGTAAAAAAGGACCAAAAAGTCAATGAGGAGAAGAATGCTTTAAAAAGGAGAATTGGACAAATGCAAAAGGAGGTCCAGAAACTCACTGAAGAAAATAATTCATTAAAAATTAGAATGGAGCAAATGGAAGCTAGTGACTTTATGAGAAATCAAGAAATCATAAAACCAAAAGAATGAAAAAGCAGAAGACAATGTGAAATATCTCATTGGAAAAACCACTGACCTGGAAAATAGATGCAGGAGAGACAATTTAAAAGTTATTGGACTACCTGAAAGCCATGATCAAAAAAAGAACCTAGATATCACCTTTCAAGAAATTATCGAGAAAAACTACCATGATATTCTAGAACTAGAGGGTAAAATAGAAATTGAAAGAATCCACCAATCACCTCCTCAAAGAGATTCCATAATGAAAACTCCCAGGAATATTATAGTTAAATTGCAGAGTTCCTAAGTCAAGGAGAAAATATTGTAAGCAGCCACAAAGAAACAATTCAAGTATCATGGAGCCACAATCAGGATAACCCAAGATTTAGCAACTTCTACATTAAAGTATAGGAGGGCTTGGAATATGGTATTCTGGAGGGCAAAAGATCTAGGATTACAACCAAGCATCACCTACCCAGCAAAAGTTGAGTATGGTCCTTCAAGGGAAAAAGATGGACATTCAACAAAATAAAAGACTTTTAAGCATTCTTTAGAAAAGGCCAGAACTAAATAGAAAATTTGACTTTCAAATACAAGACTCAAGAGAAAAATGAAAAGGTAAATAGGAAGAGAAGTCATGAGGGACTTAGTAAAGTTAAACTGTTTATATTCCTACATGGAAAGATAACATTTCTAACTCATAAGACCTTTCTCACTATTAGGGTAGTTAGAAGGAGTATATATAGACAGGTGTAAGTTGACTATGAAGGGATGATTTCTAAAAAACAGAATTAAAGGGTGAGAAAGGAATGTACTGGGGGGAAGAGAAAGGGATAGGTGGAATGGTGTAAATTATCTCACATAAAAGAGGCAAGAAAAAGCTTTTACAGTGGAGGGAAAGAGGAGGGAGGTGAGGGGAAGTGGGTGAACCTTACTCTCATCAGAATTGGCTCAAAGACAGAATAACATACACACTCAATTGGGTATAGAAATCTATCTTTCCCTACAGGAAAGCAGGAGGGAAGGGGTTAACAGGAAGTGGGGTTGATAGAAGGGAGGGCAGATTAGGGGAGGGGGTAGTGAGAAACAAAACACTTTTGAGGAGGGACAGGGTGAAAGGAGAGACAGAACAGAATAAATGGGGATGGGGATAAGATGGAAAGAAAAACAGTTAGTCTTTCACAACATGACTTATGGAAGTATTTTATATGACTACATATGTATAACCCATATCGAATTGCTTGCCTTCGCACTGGGTGAGGGAGCGGTGGGAGGAAGGGAGAGAATTTGGAACTCAAAGTTTTTAAAATGAATGTTTAAATTGTTTTTACTTGTAATTGGGGGAAAATAAAATACTAAATAAAAAAGACAAATTCAACATTACTTTATATACTTACTAGCTGTGTGACCATGTGCAAATCACTTGACCTCTGTGATCTTCAGTTTCACCATCTCTCAAATGGAGATAATACTGTGGCATTTACCTCACAGAATTGTTGTTAAGCTCCAATGAGATAATGCATGTGAAGGTACTTTACAAACCTTAAGCCACAAGGTAAATATCCACTCTTACTATTCTAATATCCTATTATTGAGCAAGTACTGCCAGGCCTCTCTGAGTCAACTTTAAAGCAAAGTATTTCTCTTTTCTTCAGGAGAACAGACCCTGGCAACTTGCTCAGGGTATTTAATGTCTTGTTCAACCAATTCCTTCCAAAGTGATGAAAACTCCATACTGTATGGGTATTTGTGGTTTCTCCAGGGAAGTATCTTTGAAATAAAGCCAATTCTTCTTGCTCCTGTCTACCCATTTTCCGCAGTTTTTCACTCCTTGGTCCCATAACCCAAATAACACTAAAAGGGGTTTCAGGATAACTGGATTCTAATATTGGATCTACCATTGACCTGCTGTATGATCTTGGACAAGTGACCTCATCTCTCTGGACCTCAGTTTCCTCAACTCTAAAATTAAATGGTTGGACTATATGAGACCTATGGTCTCTTCCAAATGTGATATTCTCTAAGTCTAGATAACTTTGAACTATGAGAAAGAAAAGAGGCAAAGCCACACCTGACCAGGGAAGACTCTAGGGAAAGAATACCTAGCAATCCCTCTGTCTTAAAGCAAAGATATAATTGGAAAAATTCTTTTATAATGATAATAACTAGCACATGTAAAGCACTTTAAGCTTTGCAAAGCACTTTAAATATAAACTCAATTCATGCACAAGATATTACCCAATAGCATCATTGATCCTCTCTGAAAATAAAAAACAAACAATATTGAAATTCATGTGACCCTCACAACCACCCTGGAAGGCATTTTATTTTTTTTAATTTTTTTTAATTTTTATTTTTAGTTTACACAGATGGTTCTACATAATTTTGAGTTCCAGATTTTCTCCCCTCCCTCCCCCCTCCCTCCCCAAGATGGCATGGAATCTCATATAACTACCACGTATAACTTCGTATTGAATTAATTTATACAATAGTCAAGTTTCAGAGAAGAATTATGACCAATGGAATGAATCATGAGCAAGAAGAAATAGAATTAAAAAAAACCCAAAAACAAAAACAAAAGAGAAGAAAAAAGGCGAGCATGAAGTGTGCCTCAATCTGCATTCAAACTTCATAGTTCTTTCTCTGGATGTAGATAGCATTCTCCATCGTGAGTCCTTTGGAGTTGTCCTTGCACCTTGTGTTGCTGAGAAGAGCGAAGTCTGTCAGGGTTGGTCCTCATGGAATCCATATATCTGTGGTTGTGTACAATGTTCTCCTGGCTCTGCTCCGCTCACTCAGCATTATGTCGTGTAGGTTTTTCCAGGTTGTTATGAAGTCTGCATCATCCCCATTTCTTATGGCACAATAGTATTCCATCACCTTCATATACCACAGCTTGTTCAGCCATTCCCCAATTGATGGGCATCCCTTTGATTTCCAATTCTTGGCTACCACAAAAAGAGCCGCTATAAATATCCTTGTACATATGGGTCCCTTTCCTACTTGTGTGATTTCTTTGGGATACAACCCTAGAAGTGGTATTGCTGGGTCAAAGGGTATAAACATTTTTATAGCCCTTTGGGCATAGTTCCAAATTACTCTCCAAAATGGCTGGATCATCTCACAACTCCACCAGCAATGTAACAATGTTCCAATTTTCCCACATCCTCTCCAGCATTTATCATTTTTCTGTTTTGTTATTTTAGCCAATCTGACAGGAGAGATGTGGTATCTAAGAGTTATTTTGATTTGCATTTCTCTAATCAGTAGTGATTTAGAGCATTTTTTCATATGCCTATAGATAGCTTTAATTTCTTCCTCTGAAAACTGCCTGTTCATATCCTTTGACCATTTCTCAATTGGGGAATGGCTTGTATTCCTATATATTTGGCTCAGTTCCCTGTATATTTTAGAAATGAGGCCTTTATCAGAGATACTAGTTGTAAAGATTTTCTCCCAATTTTCTGCTTCCCTCCTAATTTTTGTTGCATTGGCTTTTTTTGTACAAAAACCTTTCAATTTAACATAATCAAAATTATCCATTTTGCATTTTGTAATTCTCTCTATCTCTTGTTGGGTCATGAATTCTTTTCTTTTCCATAAATCTGATAAGTAAACTATTCCTTGCTCTCCCAAATTACTTATAGTATCAGCCTTTACTCCTAAATCATGAACGCATTTTGACTTTATTTTGATATATGGTGTAAGATATTGGTCTATGCCCAGTTTCTGCCCTTCCATTTTCCAATTTTCCCAACAGTTTTTGTGAAATAGTGAATTATTAGCCCAGAAGCTGGCCTCTTTGGGTTTATCAAAGAGTAGATCGCTATATTTGTTGACTTCTCCATCTTGTATTCCTGTCCTTTTCCACTGATCCACAGCTCTGTTTCTTAGCCAGTACCAGGTAGTTTTGAAGACTGCTGCACTATAGTACAGTTTAATATCTGGTACGGCTAGGCCACCTTCTCTAGCATTTCTTTTCATTAATACCCTAGATATTCTAGACCTGTTGTTTTCCCAGATGAATTTTGTTATAATTTTGTCCAGTTCAGTAAAATAATTTTTTGGTAGTTCTATTAGTATGGCACTGAATAGATAGATTAATTTAGGTAAAATTGTCATTTTTATTATATTAGCTCGGCCTAACCATGAGCAACTGATATTTTTCCATTTATTTAGATCTGACTTTATTCGCGTGAAAAGTGTTTCTTAGTTATGTTCGTACAGGCCCTGGGTTTGTCTTGGCAAATAGAGTCCCAAATATTTTATAGTGTCTACAGTAACTTTGAATGGAATTTCTCTTTCTATCTCTTGCTGTTGGGCTTTGTTAGTAATGTATAGGAATGCTGAGGATTTATGTGGGTTTATTTTATATCCTGCAACTTTGCTAAAGTTGTTTATTATTTCAAGTAGTTTTTTACTTGATTCTCTAGTATTCTCTAAATAAATCATCTTATCATCTGCAAAAAGTGATAATTTAGTTTCTTCTTTTCCTATTCTAATTCCTTCAAAAAGTGATAATTTAGTTTCTTCTTTTCCTATTCTAATTCCTTCAATTTCTTTTTCTTCTCTTATTGCTACAGCTAACGTTTCTAGTACCAAATTGAATAGTAGGGGTGATAATGGATATCCTTGTTTCACCCCTGATCTTATTGGGAATGCATCTAGCTTATCCCCATTACAATAATGCTTGTCGATGGTTTTAGGTAGATGCTATTTATAATTTTAAGGAAGGTTCCATTTATTCCTATGCTTTCTAGTGTTTTTAATAGGAATGGGTGTTGTATTTTGTCAAAGGCTTTTTCTGCGTCTATTGAGATGATCATATGGTTTCTGCTAGTTTTATTGTTGATATGGTCAATTATGCTAATAGTTTTCCTAATATTGAACCAGCCTTGCATTCCTGGAATAAATCCTATCTGGTCAAAGTGTATTATTCTCGTGATGAGCTGCTGCAGTCTTTTTGCTAATATTTTATTTAAAATTTTTGCATCAGGGGGCAGAGCCAAGATGGCGGCTGGAAAGTAGGGACTAGCGTGAGCTCCCTGCTGAGTCCCTCCAAAAACCTATAAAAAATGGCTCTGAACCAATTCTAGAACTGCAGAACCCACAAAACAGCAGAGGGAAACGGGACTCCAGCCCAGGACAGCCTGGATGGTCTCTGGGTGAGGTCTATCCCACACGGAGCTGGGAGCTGGGAGCGGAGCAGAGCAGAGCTCAGCGTGAGCAGCGTGGACCAACCAGACCAGGAGCCGGGCGGAGTGGGCCCTAGCACCCTGAATCAGTGAGCTGTGGCAGTTACCAGACTTCTCAACCTACAAACACCAAAGACAGCAGAGAAGGTTAGTGGGAAAAGCTGCGGCAGTGGAAGGAGTTCCTGTTCGGCCACCACGATACTGTCAAGGTTCCTTTTTTCATCATGGATTTCCAATAGAACAATACCTCTTAAATTGTCTCTCCTGGATCTACTTTCCAGGTCAATTGTTTTCCCAATCAGATATTTCACATTTTTTTCTATTTTTTCATTCTTAACATTTTGCTTTACTACTTCTTGGTGCCTCATAGATTCATCAGCTTCCACTTGCTCAACTCTAATTTTTAATGAGTTGGTGTTTTCATTTTGCTTTTGAGTCTCCTTTTCCAATTGGTTGATTTTACCTCACAAGGTGTCATTTTCTCTATTTAGATTCTTAATCTTCATGGCCATTTCGCCAACCTTATTCTTTAGGGACTTTTCCATTTTTCCATGTTTTCTTTTACCTCCCTAATTTGGTTTTTAAAATCCTCCTTTAGCTCTTCCAGCAATGCTTTTTGGGCGGGAGACCAGTTCACATTATCTTTTTAGGTATCAGATGGATCTATAGTGTCATTGCTTTCCTCTTCCAAATTGGTATTTTGATCATTCCTCTCTCCATAAAAAGAATCTATTGTCCTCGGTTTTTTTTGTGTTCTTCTTCATGTTGGTTTGCCTTTTCCTGGCTTTACAACAAATTTCTGCCTTTGGGACTCAGGGTTCTCTGTCCCAGCTTTCTTATCCTGGGGATTGTGAGTCTAGAATTATAGCCTTCAGTTTCCTGAGGTGTGGCGGAGGGGTCTGGCTCCCTAACTTCTCACTCTCTATGGGTGCTCTCCAGCACTGTTGCTCTTCAGCAATGGTCTCAGCTGTTTGTTGTTTGAGCTGATGTCTGGCACTTCCCCTGGGGAAGCAAGATTACATCTGGGCTCCTGGTGTTGACCCCTGCCGACTCTGCCCCTCTGGGACTAATGAACTTCTACTATTTGACCACTGAAGCCCCACTTCTTTCTCCTCTGTTCTAGCATTCTTTTTTTTTTCTGAGGAATTCTCTGGGTGAGGGATTAGAGCCATTTACCTGGCCATTATGTCTCCCAGAAGTTCGAGAAGCCACATTTCATCCCTTTGGGCTGCAAGCCTCAGGAGTAGGTGTTTTCACAGCCGGTGGCATTGCGCTGCCTGTTGTCGCTTCCACAGACTGCCGTGCTGTGTTGGGAGGCCTGGGGATCTCCGCTGGTTTCGGGCTCCCAGCTTTCTCCCCGCCTGTCTCCCACATGGGTTTCCCGGCCGGCCACTTCCGCTTTGGTCTGGAAGGTCTTCGGCCTTTCAGACTCTCCCGGCTTGGAAATTTGCCCCACTCAGACTGCTTGTGGTTACTGACTCTCTCAAATCTGCCTAAATTCATTTTTTTTATAGGAATCTGACAGACCTTGTGAGAGAGCTCCAGTAAGACGCTGTTTTCATGCGGCCATCTTGGTTCCGCCCCCCTCTTCTTTTTTTTTAATTTGGAAGGCATTTTAAAGATAAGGAAACTGAGACTGAGAGAGGTTAAGTGAGTAGCCCAGAGTCACACAGCTATTAAATGTCTGGGTGGGATTTGACCTCAGATTTTCCTGATCTGTAACTATCCAGATCCAGAACTACATCCTCTAAGACACCAAACTGCTACTTTTTTTTCTGGAAACCCTCGAGGCAGTAATTTCTCAGGGCCATCTATAATAGCTGAGTGGAGAGAGCATGGCAGAGATGATATCAAGTATGATACAGTCTTGCCAACCTCGTCATTTATAGGGAGCTACTGCTACAGAACACAATCAGGAATACGTAGGGAGAGAATCACATAGGCAATGATGCCATCCTCAATGTTGTATACTGCCTATCCCTGTATGTATCTGATGCTTTTCATCATCCTCAAATCATTACAATCACAAGCAGTTAGGAAAACTATGTTTAAAAGAACATTGTAAATTATTGCTACTACTTATTCCCCAGACCACATATTATTTTTATCAACCCTCTTATTCTCTTGCATCTTATAGTCTCCTTTTTCCTTTCCCATCTCACAATAAAATTACCTATGCCATAGAATGAACCACCTTAAATCTACTCGCTTGCAAGAAATTGTTACTTTCTCAGGGCAAAGATGCATATCAATGACTTTTTGCTTGACTGTTCTAAGGTGTGTGTGTGTATAGCTTGAACAGAATTTAAAAGGGATTTTTAAAATTCAAATGCTACTTATTTTTCATTTTATTTTGCATGAAGTGATATGGACAGGAGAGGAAGAACAGCATAGAGATCTGGCTTCAGATTCTGGAAGGTATGAATTTCAATCCCAACTCTGACAAATGCTCTCTTTGTGACCCTGGGCAAATCATAGCTTTTCAGGGTTCCAGGCAACTTAGAGACTATAAGTTATGGATTGGTTGCAGATCTGTGTTGGTAGAAGGAATTCACAGATCACAGAGCCATTTAAAAATAAAAAAGAAATCTGATATGGATAAAACGATTCAGATCCTTAGAGCAAATGACAACTTAGATTTCTTTCTACCTAGGGAAGATTAAACCACTGAATTGAAAACTGAAAAGTTTTTTTGTTTGGTTGGTTTTATTTTTATTCTTGGCCTGCCTTGTAACCACCAAGGATGAGTGAAATTTCATTTTATTTCTGGCTGAGATTGTAGTAGGTGGAATCCTGGAGGGTACATAGCAATGGTCAGCCTAAACAGTCATGTTTCAGTGGGATTTAAAAAAAATAAAACTAACTGTATTTTGTATGATCCTATTCTGAAATGTTACCACAAATTCCCATTACCTCAAAAGTTATAAACCTTTAAAAATTTTCATCTCACTAATTCAAATTTATTTTATAGAATCACTGAATGTCAAAGCCAGAAAACTCTTATAAATGATTTTATCTAATTTTATATATGAGGAAACTGAGGCCTCAGAACATTAAGTAACTTGACTATGGTCACATTTTTGGGTACTGGCAGAGCTGGGAATAAAACTCAGATTTACTAATTTACCTATTCCAATATCCTTTATTCTTTACTATACTGCCTATCTCACATAAGATGAATTTCAGGGTGACTGAAAAAACAAAAACTAACATATATTTGTAATCCCTGCTACTGAAGGCTTCCTAAGTAGTAGATCTCTGGAGCTCAGGAATTCTGAGCTCTAGTAGCATTAATATGGTAATCCCTTATGATTAAAGTGGCACTAGGCATGGTGAAGTGGCCCAGGTTAGGAAGTGAAATGGGTCTTCAAGTTCCCATGAGCATCAGAATAGGGTTGGCCCCATGGGTAGCCAGGAAGGGTAGAGTCTCAGTTTTATCTTCCACTATCTCCTTTTATGTATACTACCTGCCTGAGGGGAAAATATCTTTAAAAAATGTTACATTCATTTGAGTATAAATAGCCAACTTATCAATATAGACATCAAATCGCTGCCACATACCCAATATGTTCATACAATCACTGATTTAAAAGTAGAAAAGAAATTAAAGGTCATCTCCCCCAACTCCTCATTTTGTAGATGAAGAAAGTGAGGTCAATAATGGTTAAAATGACTTGCCCCAGGTCACCCAGGTAGTAAGTAGTAAACCCTGGTGCTATCACTCCACATCTAATACACTTTTCGATACCCCACCCTGCCTTCCATTCCTAGTTGACCTTAAGTAGTTACATAAAAGATGACTTCTTTGACCTAACTGTGCCAGCATCTTTCACAACTGCATACTTGTCGGTTCCCCAGTATTCCAGGGGATCCTTGCTCTCATCCATGTTTGAATTCCTCCCAATGATGCAAATCACTCCTTCATGCTTGTTTTGTTGCTGTTGTTCAGTCATTTCAGTAGAGTCCAATTCTTGGAGACCCCATTTGGGGTTTTCTTGGCAAAGATACTGGAGTGATTTTCCATTTCCTTCTGCAGCTCATTTACAGATGAGGAAACTGAGGCAAACAAGGATAAATGAGTTGCTTAGGGTCATGAAGTTAGTATCTGAGGCCAGATTTGAACTCAGGAAGATGAATCTTGCTTACTTCTGTTCTGGCACTTTATTCACTGTGCCTCTTAGCTGCCCTTCATGCTTCCTATTTATGCATAATTTGTATCTATTTCTTTCCACAAACTCACTCTGTCGGGGAGGGGCTCCCAACACCCATTGTTTTGAAGGACTTCCTTTCACTCTCTTTATATTGCATGGATACCACAGAACATGTGGACTTCGTACTGATTATCCCTCATTCTCACTTCATGACCATTTTCTTTCCTAGTCACATGTTTCTTTGATGACATCCTCTACACTACTTCTTCTTTGGAATTCCTTATTTGCAAAGTATCTAACATGTTACCCACAAGAAACTTCTCTATTGCCCTCTCAGTGATTCTCAACTTTATGTTTTCCATGAGTCACTTTTTGCACAGCATCACCAGTCGAGTATTGATCTTGAAAATGACATTCTCCTTAACATCTCTTATAATGAGGCTTCAAGAACATTTTCAAAATTCTAAACACTCTTTGTATGTTTACATGCACAAGTCTGTGAAAGACTAGGAACAATGTCTATCTTATCTCCATTCAAAAACATAGGCAACCCATGCTTTTTGACAAAAACAAACCCCATTTTGTCATTAGGAGTCATACTTCTGAAGAAAATATGTTGATAAGGCCTTCTAAGACCAATGGTTGGATATTAAAAGAAGATAGATTTCTATTTAATATGAGGTAGAACTTCCTAAAAATTAGGACTGCCTCCAAAGTCAAATGGGCTGCCTTAAAGAGTAGGGAGCTCTCTGTCAACATGACTCTTCAGGTAGAGATCAGATGACTACTTGTTGAAGATGTCCTTCAGGTAGAGTTCAAGCTAGATGACCTCTAAGGTCCATACCATCTTTATATACCAATTACATAATTCATTATCTCATTTGTCCCCTAGTTCTGCCCCTAGAAAAGTAGAATCAATCTAATCTCACAAGAAGGCAACCTGAGATAAGGAAAAATTATCCAACAATTAGAGTTATCCAAAAATAGAAAAAGCTGCCAAAAATATAGTGTATCTCCAATTTCCTAGAAGTATTAATTTGGAAGCTAGATTAACTATAGAGAAAGGTTATCTGTCCATGCGAGGCTTGAACTAGATGACTTATGAGGTCATTTTAATGGTCTTTTAGTTCTGAAATTCTGTGATAGTTTGATCTTATTAAGATACATAGACTCTTCATTTTTCTGAACATGGCCCAAGTTTTATCACCTTTACTCAGACCAGAGGTATCAAACATGCAGCCTATGCTAATGCAGCCTGAATCAGATTAAAATATAATTGGGAAATAATTAGTAAAATAGACTTCTGGGGGTAGAGCAAAGATGGCAGAGTAAAATAAGGCCTATAGCTAAGCTCTCCAAACATTTCCCTCTAAACAACATTAAAATAAAGGCTCAAATTGAATTCTGGAGCAGCAGAAGCAACAAAAGGTTAGAGTGAAACCTTTTCCAAGACCAAGATAACTTAGAAGATTGGAAGTAGAGGTCCATGACACGGAGGGAGGAGTTGGCATAGAACCCTCATGGTGGCAACACCAGTGGTGGGCCTTGGAGACTGAGATAGCAGCAGTAACTTCAGGAGCCCCCAGGCCAGAAATTGTAAGGGGAAAAGGCAATTGGTCACAAAGATTTCAGGGGACCCTTGTGCTAGCACTGGGCACAGGACTGAGCACTACTTGTCAACTTAATTACCAATAACTACTTCTGGGTCAGAGTTCCAGGGGAGAGAGTAGCAATTTTGATCCCAAGGGAGCAGGGACCCTAAGGATCAGCATCATTTGTGACTGCAAGGAGTAAAAAGCCCTTCCAGGGTAAGGATCAGAGAGCACACCAGAAGAGCAGTGGCCACACCCCTCCCAAGATCACACCACTTTGGAAGCACTAAAAACTTTAAAACTCCCAGAACTAGCTCTGAAAACAGAAAGATACATAAGCCTAATGCTTGGTGCAGTGCCCCTGCCACTCTGGGAATAGAGCTCAATTTTAAGATTAAGTTCAAAGTCAAGAGACAAGCTGAAAAAATGAGCAAACAGCAAAGAACCTGACCATATAAGCTACAATGGTGACAGGGAAGATAAACTCAGAAGACAACAGTGTCAAAACAGCTACAAGCAAAGCTTCAAAGGGGATGGAGGAAGGCAAATTAGATACAAGCTCAATAAGAGTTCCTGGAAGAGCTAAAAACTGGTTTTAAAAATCATATAAGAGATGTACAGGAAAAATTGTGGGAAAAAATGAGAGCAGTACAAGAAAACTATGAAAAACCAAGTAACAGCTTGTAAAAAAGGCACAAAAAGTACTGAAGTAAAAACAACTTAAAAATAGAATTGACCACATGGTAAAAGAGGAATGAAAATTACTGAAGAAAACAATCCTTAAAAATTAGAAATGGCAAATGGAAGCTAATGACTCCAGGAGACATTGAGATATAATTAAACAAAGTCAAAAGGATGAAAAAATAGAAGAAAATGTGAACTATCTCTTCAGAAAATCAACTGATCTGGAAAATAGTCTGAGGAGAGATAAATTAATAATTATTCATTTAACAATTATTGAACTACCTGAAAGCCAGGATCAAAAATCATGGTCCAACCATTGTAGAGAACAATGTGAAACTATATCCAAAGGGCTATCAAACTGTGTACACCCTTTGACCCAGCAATATCAAGACTAGGTTTGTATCCCAAAGAAATCAAAGGGAAAAAGACATATATGTACACAAATATTTATAACATCTCTTTTGTGGTAGCAAATAACTGAAAATTGAGGGATTGCCCATGAATTGGGAAATGGCTGAATAAGTCATGGTGTATGGTTGTCATGGAATGCTATTGTGTTATAATAAATGACGAGGGGGCTAGTTTCAGAAAAAAACATGGGGAGATATATGAACTGATGCAAAGTGAAGTGAGGACAACATTATACAAAGTAACAGCAATATTGTAATTATGATCAACTTCGAAAGACTCAGCTACTCTGATCAAGACAGTGAACTGAGACAATTCCAACAGACCTATCATGAAAAATATTATCCCACTCCAATGAGACAACTGATGAACTCTGAGTGCAGACTGAAATATACTTTTCTACTTTATTTTTCTTTTTTGTGTGACGTGGCTAAATGGAAAAATGTTTTGCATGACTTCACATGTATAATTGATATCTTCTTGCTTGCCTTCCCATTGGATGACAGATGGGCTGGAGGAAGGTAGAGAATATGGAACTCAACATTTTTTAAAATGAATGTTAAAAATAAATAGATAAATAAAAAAGGAAAAATCAAACAAAACATAAATAAAATTATATTTTAAAACCAAGTCAATATGCAGCCTACAGGAATCCTTATGTATGTCCTCATTTCTCTTTGACTTTAACTCCATTGACTCAGACTATTACTTCTGTTTACAATGTCTTTCCCCTGCATCTGTGCCTAACCAAAAAAAATCACATCCATTTCTGTAACCCAGCTCAGATGACACATCCTCCTTGAAGCCTGCCCTGACCCCCCCACAACATATTATCTCTCTCCCTCCTTTAAATTCTTACAACACTTGTACCTTTTTCAGGACCTATGGTTTCATCAGTATATGGAACTCCCAAGGTGAAAACTCTAACCATATAAATTGCTAACGCTATTCATGTGCCTCTGGTATATTGACTTGTATTTTATATCCTACTATTGTATCACCTATTTGAGAGACCAATTATTACATATCTCTGTACCTCTCATAATATCTATCACTATGATTCACATAAATTAAATACTCAAATATTTGTTGAACGAACAAATCCATGTTTCTTTCCATTAATAGTATATGTGGTTTTTTAGCCTCTCATGTTTAGACTGTTTCAGAGGAACTAAATTACCTGTCAGAGTCATTCTAATATTCTAATACTTTCTTTGCCAAATGGGGCCTGCCTCTTTCTCTCTCTCTCTCTCTCTCTCTCTCTCTCTCTCTCTCTCTCTCTCTCTCTCTCTCTCTCTGTCTCCCTCTCTCCTTTCATAAAACCCTTGAATGCTGGAATTTGAAGGCATTTCAGAGGTCTCCTAATTCAACTTGTACCCAAAGCATGAATCACACTTAAACATACCCTACAAATCCATCTCACTGAAAAGGAACTGACTACCTTCCAAGATATTCTATTCTATTTTGAGAAAGGAGAAGGGAAGAAGCATTTATTAAGTGCTTACTATGTACTGCTACTGTACTAAGCACTTTACAAATATTACCTCGTTTGATCATTCTAATTATTAAAAAGTTTATCCTTAACTTGCCCTTAATTCAGCCCTTGCATTTCTACACATTGCTCCCACTTCTAACTTCAAGGACCAAGCAGAATAAATGGCCCTGATAATCCTTCAAATATTTGAAGATAGTTATCAACATCAGTTATCTTCTTCTGGCTTAACATTCCAAGATCTTAGATTAATTAGCATATAGTATGACACAAGTTCCATTCAAACAAACATTAAACTCCTACAATGTGCAAAAAAAAAACTCTGGGCACTGCTAGACACTTAGGTTACAAAAGCAAAAGAGTCTCTCAAGGAGCTTACATTTGCCTAAGTGGTAAGACAATGGGAATATACCACACGTATGGTACAAGGTAAACTGGAATAATCAAGAAAGTTTCATGGGGAAGATAGTCTAAATTGAAGGAGGACAAGAATTCTTGGAGGCAGAGATGAGGAAGGAATACCTTCCAGTCATTAGAAATGGCCTATGCAAGTATACAGGAGATGGAGTGTGAGATTTTCAGAAATAGCTATATAGCCCAGTTTGCCTGGAATGTAAACATGAAGGGAGAAGTGATATGAAATACTAGTCTGGAAAGCCAGATAGGAATCTGACTGCAGAGGCTGAAAAGTTGGTATTTTATCCTGGAGGCCAGGGGGGAGCCATTGAAGGTTGATGTCAAGACTCTTCGCCATTCAGGTCACCTTCCAGTGGATATGATCCAACGTGTCAATGCCCCTTCTCAAAATGAAGCATCCAAAAGTAAATATAATACTCTAAATATGATACCACTAGAGCAGGGTACAAGGGGAGTATCATTTCTCTTGCACTAGGCATTGTATTTCTATTATGAAATCTAGGTTGAAATCAACATTTTTGACTGCATTTCTAACACTACTTATTCTTCTTGAGTTTAAAGAATATAAAAACTCATATGGCTTTTTCACATTAACTAATTTCTAGTCATATTTTCTCCATCTTATACTTATGAAGTTGACTTTTTTTAAATTCCCAGTAGAAAACTTAATGTCTATAAAGCACAGTCTTGGTGACTTCAGTCTAATATTCCAACCTGTTGAAGTTTTTTGGGATTACCATACTTTTATGTATTACATGAACTTTCTCTTCTGGCCTTACTTAATCTATAAGTGTGATTCCTATGCCATCTATATCTGCATCCAAATCATTGATAAAATGTTGTATAGAACTAAGCCAAGTACAGAACCCTACTTCACACAGGTAGAAACATCTCTCCAGATTGATTGGGACCACTTTATTAATCAATATTCTCTGATTGGCAATGTGGCATAATAGATAGAGAGCCAGACTCAGAGTGGATAGGAATTCCACATCTGACACATACTGGCTATGTGACCCTGGGTCACAAGAGGTCATTCAACCTCTAAGTGCTGCAGACAACTATCAAAGACTACAGGTTACAGACAAGGCACCAACCTACATTATTATTAAGATTATTCCCTATGCCAATGAAATTAAAAGTTTCTCCCCTATCCCTAAACCCATTCTTTGAATCTAGTCATTCATCTAGTCCTGAATCTATCCAGTTGCACTATCATATACATACTATGACATGCTTCTTTTAATTTTTTTCTAGAGAGATCTATCAGATTTAGAGCTACAAAGGACCTTAGAAGTCAATGAATCCAATGCCCTCATTTTACAGATGAGATAACTGAGACTCATTTAGGTTAATTAACTGATTTGCCCAGGGTCACTCAACTGCCCTGTTTGAGGAAGGATTCGAACCCCTGTCCTCCAGGTCCAGCACTCTATCCACTATACCATGGTGTCTCTCTATCATAAGAGATGAGCACTTCTTAAATACAGATGATCCTTCTCTTTGGAATTTCCCCAGTCTACATTCTAGTAACCCAGTCAAAAAACAAAATACAGTTACTCTGGCTTGACCTATTCTTAATGAATATATGCTGGCTTCTAGTGATCATATCTCCTTTTGACAGTGGGTTATCAAAGGGATGGTTAGCAAAATCATTTCTTGATGTATTTTAGAATTTTACTAGGAATTGGCATCAAGCTGACCAGCTTATAAGTATAAAGTACTGAGACCGATTGTTGTCTTGTGACCATCTCACTATTCTATGATTCCCGTATTTCATTCAGGATCTTTGCCATAAGGTTAAAAAGGAAACAGGAATTCTGATAGAGTGTTTGAGCTTTGCTATGCACTCTTTGGGCCAGGTGGGTCACAAGGACTAAGCTTCTTACTTTGGCTACAGACCCACTCAGCACTTGCATATTTCTTATCGGCTGTTATCAATTATTTTTGTAGCTCTTCCTTATTTTCATAGGATTATAGATTTATATTCATAGAATCATGCATTCAATACCTTAAAGGCTGAGTCCAATACCCTCATTTCACAAATGAGGAAACTGAGAAATCAATCAATCATTTAATAAACATTTATTAAGTAATTCAGTAACTTGCCCAGGATCACACAGCAATCAGCAGCTAGAGTAGGATTTGAACTCAAATCTTCCTAACTTGGAGTGACCTATCAACTTTATGCCCATGTTGTCATGAATCCCCCATTACATTTTAAACTCTGAAAAAGTCAGTTCTCCTGACATTCACCACACGTACCTATACCTTCTACATACCATGTTCAGTGTCAACAGACACTCAGTAATGATTAACTTGTCCTAAATGCCCAACTTCCATTTGTGTAACATGAAACCAATTGGTTCCTTCTTATGGGTGATTGTGAGGCAGAACTAATAACCAAATTCAAATATTTATATTAAGCTGTTGAATAAACACTGGAATTCATTTCAGGAACCTAGCACTCATTTTATCTTTTGTTCCAAAATCAGCTGTTGCTTTTTTTGATCCATCTTAGTCAGGATAGCTAGTTACACTGACCTTGGTATACATTCGTATAGCCAAAAGCTTAAAATTAGATTTTGAGTAGGAAGATAATGGACAATGGAGATGGAACAAATAACTGAAATAGCTTTATGGATAGGTGCACCTAGCATTTCAGAAATAAATTATTAGTGTTATCGTAGACCATTTAAAAATATTGGTCATAATTGTTCCAGAGGAGACACAAAAAGGGGTGTGTGGGCAGAGGAGAGAACAGGTTGTTCACGATTTAGTTTTTGTCTTTCAAGTTTTATATGTAACTCTCTGCCTTGTCCTACTGCTTATCAGCCACTTGTGCCAAAGATGCCAATTAGACATCAGGCTCTGCAGCTCTAGGTGGATGGAACCATCCCAAAAGCACAGTATGTACTGAGAGAAATGAAATAATTTACATTCCTGGAGTTGACTAGCATTTGTAATCTAAGAAACATGGCATGGAGTTGTTCCTTTTTATTTTCCTTTTTTTTAATAGATCTTTGAAAGTGATGAATTATAAAGGACAACCACCTGGCATATCCTGGCATGTGCCCAAATGAGTTATTACAAAGAAATAGAAATTTATTTGGTTCAGTATTTATTAAATGTCCATTATATGCAAGGCACTATGGTAGGGATACAAAGACCAAAAAAAAGCCTTCCCCTCAAGCAGCTTGTGTTCTAGTGATGAATTTAACACATAAATGCATGCATAATATAAGATAATTTGAGGAAGGGATCCCTAACAACCTGGAAAGATTTCATGGAAAGAGGTACCACCTAAACTGAGCCTTGAAGGAAAATAGAGATTGTGTTGGAGGTGGAGGTAAGAAAATAGTACATTCTAGGTGTGTGTGGGAGAGGGGAAGCAATGGAGGGGGCAGCTTCTGAAAGGAATGCATGTTCGAGATGAGAGGCTCAGTGCAGGGAGCAGCAACATCAATATATCTGGAATGTAGATTATGTGAAGAGGAATAATATGAAATAAGTCTTGAAAGGTTAGAATCAAATTGTGAATATATGACTTAGAAGTTTGTATCTGATCAGATCAGTGCATGTCATATCTGTGCTTTAAGATTATTTTAATAGCTTTATGAAGGACAGATTTGAGAGGAAACAAGAATATTGAAATAGTCCAGCAGAAATCAAGATGTATAGAGGAGGGTAGCTATTTCTGGGGATTTTTTAAAGTTATTTTTTGGACATTTTGGACTTGAAATGTTTGTGGCCCATGATGATGGAGATGTCCAGCAGGCAAGTTAACTGGTGATGTCTCACATTCAGGAGAAAGATTAAGACTGACCAACATGGAGTTTAGAGTCGTCTATGTAGAAATCACAGTACAGTAGAGTTTTAGAGTTGAAAGAGGCCCCATGGGACATCTAGTCCAACCCATATGTAACCCAAATCCCCACTATAAGAGCCTCTGCTTGAAGAACTCCAGTGAAAGGGAAACCATTACCTCCTGAGGCAGGATAACTCTTACTGGATAGTTCTGATTGTTAGAAAGATTTTTCAGACATTTAACCTAAATTGGTTTCTGTGCAACTTACCCTCATTCCTTCTTGTTCTGCCCTCTTCCTCTTAACAGCCCTTCAAATACTTGAAGACAACTATCATGCCTCCTTTGAGTCTTCTCTTCTCCGAGCTAAATATCCCTGACTTCCTCTTGGACATATCTTCCTGTTTTTCTTAATTTAAATACTCTCCAGATTATCAGTGTCCCTTTTAATCTGTGCTGCCCAGAATCGAACATAATATCCTCTATATGTTCTAAGTAAGGCAGAGTATGAAGAGACAGTCACCTCCTTTTTCCTAGAACCAGGGGTATGTTGAACCAGCTTATGAGAGCCAATTGCTAAATTTTCAGTGTGAGAATTTATACGTTGGGAATCAGCAAACACTACAAATAAGGGCTTGAATTATTGTTTAGTTGATTGTCTAGACTTTGGAAAGTGAAGGATAAAATGTTAATAGCACATGTTAAACACCAAAGTCTATCAAGCATATAATTTTCCTATAGGGCCAGTTGTTAAGCATTTATTAGCACACTCCTACCTAGAACAAATGAATCTCTTAACGAAAGCCATTTGCATTTTTTTGGCTACCATGTTGTACTGTTGACTCATATTGAGCCTGCAGTCCACTAACACTCTCAGTTCTTTTTTTAAATAAATTATCATTTAATAATGCCTCTCCAAAATTGTTCCTGCAAATTTGATTTTTAAACCTAAGCCCAAGTATAGAACTTTACAGTAGTTGGATAACTTCAGGCTCCAGGCTGATTTGGGTTTCTTTCTCCCCTAGAGTGCTTTATCTTGGGAATGTCTGTCATCTTAGGAAATGTGACATGTGGAAAATAAAGTACACCTGGGTTTTAATCATAGCTCAGAAAAACATTAGCTGCATGACATTGGGCAAGTTATTTAAACTCTCTGTGCCTTAGTTTCTCTATCTCTAACATGAGGTGATTATAGCCGATAATTAGCATTTATCTAGCTTTTTTATATTTTCAAAGCACTTTATATTTTACCAAATTTGATCTTCTCAATATCCCTATGAGGTAGCTATTATTATTATGCCCATTTACAGGTGAGCAAACAGAGGTATAGGGAGGTGAAGTTACTTGCCCAGGGTCACAAAACTAGTAAGTGTCTAAAGCACGATTTGAATTCATGTCTTCTAGACTCCAGATTTAGTGGTCTGTCTACTGCGCCATCTGGCTGATTAAAACAGAGGAGGATCTTAGAAGTCCCTTTCACCTTGAACTCAATTCTCTGATAGTAATCCTCAGAGGAGTAAATAAGAAATTGCTACAGAACCAACTCACCAAGGATCATTGACTCAAATGAAGGCTGGCTAATTAAAGCATGCCTGGACCTAAGCAAAAGAGACAAATGAAAAGGCTGAGAGATACTTTCTGGGTAATTAAGAATCAATTTATTAATTAGGCTAGCAAATAATAAATTGAGGTCAGTGGTTTCTCTTGGTAACCAAAGACCCTGCATGGAGGCTGCTGAATGTTTAAATGCCCTTAGAAAAGGCGGGTTGTCCCTGCAGGTGCCTCTAATTGGTTAGCAATTAATGAGGGAATGACTATTATAATGAGAGGTGGGCTTTTTATTTTTTCTTTTTTTTAAATTATAACTGTATTTTTTGTTTTTAGTTTACAATATTCAGTTCCACAATTTTGAGGATTCCAAATTTTCTCTCTCTCCTTCTACTCTCTCCCCCACAAGATGGCATGTAATCCAATGTAGGTTCTATATATACATTCACAATGACCTTAGTTACATAATAGTCCAGTTGTAAAGAGGAATTATGACTGATGGAATGAATCATGAGAAGGAAGAAACAAAACCAGAAAAGAAGGAAAAAAGAACAAATAATTCGCCTCAATCTGCATTCAGGCTCCATAATTCTTTCTCTGGATGTGCATAGCTTTTTCCATCATAAGTCTTTTGGAGCTGTCTTTGAACCTTGCATTGATGAGAGGAGCCAAGTCTATCGAAGTTAGTCCTTACAGATACCATGTGTCTATAATCATGTATAACGATCTCCTGGTTCTGCTCCCCTCACTCAGCATCAGTTCATATAAGTCTTTCTGGGTTATAATGAAGTTTGTCTACTCCTCATTTCTTATAACAAAATAGTATCCATTACATTCATATACCACAATTTGTTTAGACATTCCCCAATTGATGGGCATCGCCTTGATTTCCAATCCTTTGCCACCACAAAAAGAGTTGCTATATTCTTGTACATACTGGTCCATTTCCTATTTATGTGATCTCTTTGGGATACAGTCCTAGAAGTGGTATTGCTGGGTCAAAGGGTATGCATATTTTTATAGCCCTTTGGTCATAGTTCCAAAGTTCTCTCCAGAATGAGGTGGGCTTTTTTCTAATGAGGGACTAGGGGAAGTGACTTTGATCATGTCAGTACTCTTCCAGATATTTCTGTCCCCCGAAATCTATACAATAGAATCTATTCTCTACCCAGTCCTATCTAAATTGAATAATGGTGGGTTTCCTGTAAGAATTCCACCTGAATGAGATGGTCTGGGTAGGGTGACTTTTGGGGCAGAAATGCCTTTGAAAGACTAGGCTTTGAATGAGGAAGCAAAAATGAGGATCTCTGGGTCCCATATATAAAACTGGTTATTAATGTAAGACCATAATCATTTTTTCTTACAGATCATATGTATCTTCTATGTTCAAGACTCAGACCAAAAAAGAGCATGACTGGAGAGGACCTGAATGTTTAAGCCTAAGTTAAATGTGAAGACTAAGTGATTCTAGAGGCTATCTCCTGCCTGACTGGTTTTTCACAACCCACCAAGCCCAGATCTGTTTTATCTGTGGCTTCCATGTAATCACTTAAGTATGGCAACATAGACTTATACTGACTTCATGGTTTGCCATAGCCATGTCATATTCCCCAAGATTACAGCATCATTGAAACCAATCACTTTATTGTTCTACCTAATATTTCCTCATGTGCAAGGTTGTAGTGAGTTTACCCAACCATGAGATCCTGTCTTCGTTTATGATAATTCAATATGACCTATTACCTCCTATGCTAAATTTCTTCTGCTCTGTGCTTATTGTGTTCTCAACATATATTTGTTTGACTGAAGAGTCTCAGAAATTGAGCAAGATCACACCTGGTTGGTACTTGAATAAGAATCCATTTAGGAATACTGGGAGGTATAGGCTTCATTGTCCAGAAAAGAGAATATTGCCACATACAGAACATAATTGCCACAGTGCTATCCACTTCAGAACCTGGTGTGTGTCTATATAGAATTCACCTATAATGTATGTGACTTTTGATGGAAGCCCTCCATCAAGAGGGAAGCTACTACCTCTTTGGGTAGCCTATTCTACTTTTAAATAGCTCTAAGTATTAAGAAGTTTCCCCCAAATTAAGCTTAAATTTGCCTCTTGACAACCTATACCCATTGCTCCTACTTTTCATGTGGAGCCAAACAGAACAAGTTAATTTACTCTTTCATGACAATCTTTCAAAAACTTGAAGGCAGCTATAATGTATGCCCCCTCTTCCACATCTCTTCTCTTGTCTAAACATCCCCAATTCCTTCAACCAATACTCATATGGCATGAACTTCAGGCTTTTCATTATCCTCACCACGCTTCCCTGTACGCTATCCAGTTTATCAACGTCCTTCTTAAAACATGATGCTCAAAACTAAACATCAGCTTGAGCTTTGAAAAATGATGTTATCTATATTGGTTTGCAGCAGCAAAGACACATGCATATCTGTCTCTAAGACTCACCTACATCATCAGCAAGCGAGCTGTCTCATTATTAGCATCTGTCCTGTATAACTATGAACATCAGTGTTAGTGGGCAGGATTACAATAGGGAGAACCCTGGCTTGCCAATTAATGTTAGGGCTGACTCACATAGGATTCTCACGATGCTTTGCTAATGTATAGTTTAGAAATAGCATTGCCTAGGAAAGGAAGTCGGGAAGACCTAGGTTCAAATCCTGCTTCAAATAGGCTAGCTATGTGATTCTGAACAAATCAGTTAACTCCACACTGAGCCTCAGTTTCTTCATCTGTAAAACTGAGATAATATTTATAGTATTTGTCTCACAGATTAAGTGTGAGGATGAGATGAGATAATACATGTAAAGCACTTTGCAAATCTTACAAATCTATACATAAAAGTCAGTTCTTGGTATTGTTATTAAATCTAGGTCTCACAGTCAAATAGAAAGCTGAACTCTATGACTCCTATGCGGACTTTCTGTTTAAACTGGAGCACAATGATACTTTAGAGTGGGAGCCTAGGTGCCAACATCCCCATTTTCTATTCTTTGGTCACTGATATGTAAGACACAACTAGCAGGAGCTGCTATAGTTCTAAATCTAATAAGGTTGTATTCTTCAGCTACTGAAAGACAAATGTGGAGTCAGCAGCCATGGCCATTTCAGCTAAGTTGGTTTCAGAAAAGTAGCCCAATGTTACAACTAAGTAATATCAGAGGACTAGAATCCAGCTTTCTATCTCAATTCACCTTGAGAAGCAGTTATTAAGTATGTACCATATACTGTGGTCCTTATCCAAGGCCATTTCCGCTGCACCAAACTGATACTCCACTGTTCTGTGAGGCTAGAATGATAGGGAGACTGACTGATCTTACACTGTTCCAACACTTACACTTCCAACTCCAAGAATTGGAAGCCATTGATGAGTATCGACCTCAGGCTAGCTTTTGTTGAGACTTGGTTCTGATTCTGTTTTGAAGCCTTACCACTAGAGGGATGAATGAAAGTGGGTAATAAGGAGTAGTAGAAACAGAATGGCCATAAATAAGATATAAGACCAGTTGATAAATATATTATTTGTACTCTGTCAGAGTGGATAGCCAAAAAGGAAACTTTCTTTACCCTTAGGGGAGGGTTAATTTGTGTATATGTAATTACATGAAATTATATAGAGAGTACAGTTTTCAGCTTGATTACATTTGGGTGGTAATTGCAGAGTGCCTGATTACTGGTTATTTTTAGCCATGTTTGCATTTGTGGATGGCAGTGGACTTGAACAGGTACTGTTGCTCATTTGAGATAAAGAGTAATTAGCTGGACTTTCAATCAATCATTAGATATGTACTATGTGCCAGGTGCTGTGCTCAGGTACTAAGGGGAGAGAATAGGCATTTCACTATTTTGGCATCTTCTCTCAAATCCCAAAGAAATGAAGAATATTTCATCAATTTTAAAGATTTCCAGCTATCCCTCTGAATCTAAGAATTGAGCATATTCTGTTGTCATTTAGAACTAAGGATGTCTTCTTGACCTACTGTTGGGTGCCATGTCATAAGCAGTTTCTTTTAAATGATAAAGTTGTTGTCTTAGTCAGGTGGCATTTATTAAGTACCTCCTATGTGCCAGACATTGTGCTAAGTCTTGAGGATACAAAGTAAAGCAAAAAAAAACAATCCCTGATGCTCTCATGGAGCTCACAGTCTAACAGAAGAGACAATATACAAACAACTATGCACAAACAAGATAATACAGGATAAAGTGGAAGTCATCTCAAAGGACAGGCACTAAGATTAAGACGGACAGAGGCTTTATGTACGCATGGTCTGCTACAATGTCTGGTATACAATAACTGTCTGCTGAATTAAATTTAATTTTGATTGATGCTATAGTTGTGATTAAATGCTGGGACTAAATGGTTCTTTTCTTCAGTGATCTTGGAATATAATTTTTAAATTCCTTTGCAGCTCCATGATTTTATGATTTTGTAGTCATAACTAATTGAAGACATAACTATCAAACCTTATTCACTTTTTCAGTGCAATAAATATCTACTGAGCACACACTATGTACTTAGCACTGTTCTGGGAGCTATGGGAGATACTAAAGAAGCATGTCCCATCATGGCCCCAGTCCTTAAAGAGCTAACAGTGGGGAAACAAGACACCCATATGAGAAACGCATTAGTCAGTCAGTCAATAAGCATTTATTAAGAACCTACTATGTGACAAGCACCATGCTGAGAATGGAAAAAGAGACATCAGTTCAGGAACAATTCAAAGAATGGCAGACTAAGTGTCAAATGAGTGGTAGGTAGATGATTGCTAGTTTAGAGGAGGGAAAGAGATTTTCACGATAGCTCAGGAACATTGAACAAAGGTAGGTAGAAATGGGAAGGGATACCAAGGTGGCAGGGTGAGAACAGCTTAAGCAAAGGCATAGAGCTTGGAAGACAGGCCTGCCAGCATCGAGTGTACAAGATGCAGTTAGATAGGGCAAGTTAAGGACAGCTTGTGGAGAACCTTGAATGCCCAAACAAGGAGACTCTTCAAAGTATTTTATACAGGAAAGTATGGGTTCAAAGATTGAGGAAGCTTAGTCTGATGGCGATATTGTAGGATAAATTAGAAGGAAGAGAATCTGGAAGCAGGGAAACCAGTTCAGGCTATGGCAATAGTCTTAGCTTGGTACTTTGAAGCCTTGGCATGATGGATTTGGATAATGGGTAATATGTTTGTGAGGGAAGGAATAGACAATAGGAACATTTTTTAAAAAAAATGTTTTGATAATTGCATTTCAATATAATTGGCTTCCTTTGTAGTCTTGAGTATTTTATTTTATGTATTTAAAACTTATCTCTGAAAAGTGGACCACAGACTTCATCGAACTACTGTTAAAAAAAGGTCCATAGTACAATAAAGGTTACAAACCCCTGAAATAGACAATCTTAGAGGTCCATTCCAGTCCTGATCTATGACTCTAAGTCAGCATTTCACATGTCTCCATTTTCATCTTGAATCTTGTAAAAATGTCAGACCAGCTTCTTTCATTTTGCAGAAGAATGTTAGGTATGTGTCCAACCTCTCCTGGATATCTAGAAGATTTGGAATCCAGAAGCAATGAGTTTGCTCAGTATCCCCATAGGGGATGCCTATACCCTTTAAAAATGTTTTTTTTTAATTTTTATTTTCAGTTCCAAATTCTCTTTCTCCCACATCCTCCTCCCCTACCAACTGAGAAGGCAAAAAATATGACGTCCATTATACATATGAGGTCATGGAAAACATTTCCACATTAGTCATGCTGGAAGGGGAAAAACCAATAAAGAAAGTGAAAAAAATACTCTTCAATCTGTACTCAGAGTTCATCAATTCTCTTTCTGGAGGTAGACAACATTTTCATCTTAGTCCTTTGGAATTGTAGTAGATATTTTTCTAAATCACAGTAGCTAAGTCTTTCACATTTGATTTTCATTAAAATATTACTTATACTGTGTACAATAGTCTCCTGATTATGCTCACTTCACTTTTCTTCAGCTCAAAAGTCTTCCCAGGTTTTTCTGAAACCATTCACTTTGTCATTTTTTCATAGTACAGTAGTATTCCATCACAATTACATAACACATCTTCAGGCATTCCCCAACTGATGGGCATGCCCTCAGTTTCCAGTTCTTTGCCACCACAAAAAGAGCTACTGTAAATACACGTACATATATATATATATATATATACACATATACATACACATACACATACGTGTACATATATGTATATTATATATATCCTTTTCCTTTCGATCTCCTTGAGGTACCAACATAGTAGTGGTATGTCGTATGCTTTGGGCATAGGTCCAAATTTTTCTTCAAAATAGTTGTACCAGTTCACAGCTCCAGTAATAGTGCATTAATGTACCTATTTTTTTCACATCACTCCAGTATTTATCATTTTCCTTTTCTGTCATGTTAGTCACTTTGATGGGTGTGAGGTCGTACTTAAGAGCTGTTTTAATTAAAATTTCTCAAATAAATAATAATTTAGCGCATTTTTTCATATAACTTGATAGTTTTGATTTCTTTTCCTAAAAATTGCCTTCTTATATCCTGTGACCATTTATGAACTGGAGAATTACTTTTATTTTTATGAATTTGGCTCAGTTCATTATATATTTGAAAAGTGAGGGCTTAATCAGAGAAAATTGCTGTAAAACTTTTTTCTCTCAGTTTCTTGTTTCCTTTCTAATTTTGGCTGCATTGGCTGTATTTGTGCAAAAACTTTTTGTAATCAAAATTTCCCATTTTACCTTCCATGATCCTCCCTCCCTCCCTCCCTCTCTCTCTCTCTCTCTCTCTCTTTCTCTTAGTCATGAACTCTTCCCTTAACCATAGATATGACAATTAATTTTTTCCATGTTCCCCTAATTTGCTTATGATATCACACTTTGTTGATGTTTGTTGTTGTTTAGTGATGTCTAACTCTTTGTTGGCCCATTTGGGGTTTTCTAGGCAAAGGTACATAAATGGTTTCCCATTTCCTTTTCCAGCTCATTTTACAGATGAGGATCTTAGGCAAACCCTTGCATAGGATCACACAGCTAGTAACTGTCTGAGACCTAATTTGAACTCAGGAAGATGAGTCTTCCTGACTCCAGGCCCAGCACTCTATCCACTGGACCACTTGGCTGCCCAAAAGATAATTTGTCCTATCTTGGTATACTATGTGAGATGTTGGTCTATGCTTCGTTTGTGCCAGCCTACTTATTTTCCAGGCATCTTTTGTCAAATAATGAGTTCTTACCCCAATATCTTGCATCCGTGGGTTTATCAAACAGTAGATCACTGTAGCCATTTACTTTGGCATATTATATACCTAATCTATTGCATTAGTCAACCTTTCTATTTCTTATCCAGTACCATGTTGTTTTGATGATTATCATTTATAGTATAGTTTGAGAACTGGTACCGCTAAGCCACCTTCCTTGATTTTTTTTTTGATTCCCATTATAATCTTGACCTTTTGTTCCTCCAAATGAATTTTATTATTTTTTCTAGCTCTATAGCAAAAGGTAGTTTGGCATGACAGTGAATAAGCAAATTAATTAAGGTGGTATTGACATTTTTATTATATTGTTTCAGCCTATCCATGAGCAATTAATATTTAGCCAGTTGTTTAGATCTGTCTTTTGTTTTATAATTTTATTCATATACTTCTGGGTTTTGTCTTGGTAAGTAGACCCCCAAGTATTTTATACCATCTGCAGTTATATATATATATATATATATATTACCAACAAAACCAAAAGGAAGAGATAGAGAAATTCCATTTAAAATAACTGCAGATGGTATAATTAATGTTCATTGAAAACACTGGGAGTTTGCAGCACTGTATCTATGACAGAATACAATTTCATTGGAACATTACCTAACCATACAGAAAGAGAGTTCTTTTTTGCCTTAAGCAGTAGCTATAGCCTATAACTGTACAGGGCAGTACCAGGCCACCTGAGCAATTCAGCTGTGAAGCTCGGAAAAACTCATTCGCACAGCTTGAAGGTATGAGAGCATCCAAGTGTTGTGAATGAAAGTTCGGTACCTTCCTTGAATTTGGCAAGGAATGGCCCAGAGGGAAGCTTCTCACTGAGACTTAAGCCCAAAGAGCATACTATCAGAAGATGGAGTATCCCTTCCATTTGGCAAAAACTAGTGGACCAAAAAGACTGTTATAAGTTTGCTGACTTTCCTTGCCTTGGCTTCTCTTCAAGCATCAGTGAGGAAACTTGGATAAAAATTTATAAAATTTTTGGTAGAGAGTCAGGAGACAACATAACCTCAGTAGGAAATAGAAATTAGGTCAGTTTAACTGTATTGTAGCATTAGAGAAGGGAGTAAAATGTAAGATGATAGAAAAAGTAGGAAGGGACCAGGTTGTGCAGGATTTTAAATGCCAAAGAGAGAATTTTTTATTTGATCCTGGAGATAATATTGGTGTTTACTGGTGTTTATTGAAGGCGAGGGTAACAAAGTCAAACTTGTACTTTAGAAAAAAAAACTCTTAATAATTGAGTGGAGGGCGTATTATAATGGGAGAAACTTGAGGCAAGGACACACACACACAATTGTAGATAGTGGACTTCATGGTAGGAGAGAAGTGAAAGTACCCAGCTGAGTGTTAAAGCCTGATTCTCTTGTCCTTTACCCGAATCTTTTCTACCATTAAGTCTACACTCATCCTTCTGAGAGAAGATCAGGTTATTATATTGTTGTTAGGAAGTTCCTTCTGTATTCACTCATAGTGCTGTCCAGTATGGAGAGATTTTCTTCGTATTTTGCTCAGATATCTTACCACCATATGAGATTCTTAAATGCCTAGCCTCAAAAGGAAGTCTGGGAGAGGATACAAAAAGCAATTTTTTTATTGTTTCCTGGCCACCCTGTGTCACTTTGGAGGCCTTACATGCTACAGTAGAAAAATGACTGGTTCATGGTACAGTAAAAAAAAAAAAAGAACGGTCTTGGAATCATATGATATGGGTTCAAATCCTGCCTCTAATGTTTATTGGCTGTGTGACCTTAACACAACTCACTTAATAATAGCTGGTATTTATATAGCACTTACTATGTGTCAGGCACAAAGCTAAGAGCTTTGAAAATATTATTTGGATATACTCTCCCTTTTCCATCATGTCCTACCTAGCTGCTTCCTTTATCTCATTTGCCTCAGCTTCCTTACTTGTAAAATGAGGAGACTAAACTAGAAGGACTGTGCAGTTTTTTCCACATCTAAATCTTTGATTCTATGACACTGCCTACACATATTTGTAGTACGTGGTAACTTTCCCTGTCTCATCTCAAAATTCACTTACTCTGATTTTTCCGTTGCTTGCTCCCTTCTACTCTGATCATGCCTTTTCCTTTCATTGACCTTAATTCATGTGTATGCTATTTTTCTGTACTTACCTTCACCTAGTTTCATAGTGCTTTCTTCTCATTCTTCAGTGCTTTTTCTTCAGTTGTTTCCTTTATGTCTTATTAACTGTCTCCTCTCTCTCTCTCTCTCTCTCTCTCTCTCTCTCTCTCTCTCTCTCTCTCTCTCCCTCACCCACACACACCCACACCCCCCCCCACACACACACACCCCTATATGTCCTTCCATCACCCATGGGAGAATAAATCCTAAGGGCATGGATCATGTCATATATTCCCGTTGTATCCTTCTCCAAATGTCCCCATGCCTTATTATGCAACCAATAGGGGTTCAATAAATAGTGATTTGGATGATCCCTCTACAGAATTGTGGGGGGATATAAATTTTATCAATTAAGCTTCCCAAGACTTAGAAACCAGGATTTAGGATGGCACTGCTATCTTACATACACTAGAAAAAAATTTGCTGGCTGCCAAGTTAAAAAGGAAGAGCCAAATTGGCTGAGAGCATCATGAGCTCCTACGATAGCACAGATTTGTAGACTTAGATCTAGAAGAGACTTTGGAAGTCAGTAAACCCAATTCCCTCCCTTGTAGATGATTCCTCCCATTACAACATTCTAACTAAGGAGACCACAGCTCCGAAACAACGACAACAAGAAAGTTAGTTTTTAAAGATTAGATTTTCTGCTATACACATAGCAATGTAATCATGAATACAAGCATTAGGACTAGCAAATAAAGCTTAAAGAGTGCTGAGGATAGGGTAAGAAGGGAGTAGAGCTGCAGCTGTTAAGATGTCTTTGCCAGATTCAATATATTGGATAAAGCTACTATTCTTTAGCCAGGACCAACTTGGAGACAGACCGCCCAGAAAGTAAATGGCAAAAGAGCATTGTTATAAGCAGCACCTATAGTTGTTGGCACTCCAGGGAAAGCTAGAGGTAACCTAGAGGGCAGCGTAAAACCAGTGTCTCATATGTGATTTTCATGATATGAAACAGGAGATTGCCTCTGAGAGCCTGTCATTATCCTCAATTTGATTTTATCATTTCTTGTGATAATAATAACTAGCATTTATAGAACACTTTATTAAGGTTTATGAAGCATTTCACAATGCTATCTCATTTGATCCTTGCAACAACTCTAAAAAGCAGCCACTTTATCATTCCAATTTTACAGATAAGGAGACAGAGTCATGGAGAAGTTAAACAACTTATCCAAGGTCATAAAGTTAGCATGTGTATGAGGCAGGATTTGAACTCAGATTTCGTTGACTGTAAGTCTTACACTTTGCACAGCATCCCCCAGTTGCCTAAGGATTTCATTTAGTGGAGAGGTCCCATAAGTCAATTTTCTTGAAGAGAAATGAAGGAATGCAGAATCATTTTTCTCTGTCCATTTCAGAGTCCAACTGGTTGATGAAGGTATGTAATTGAATTAAAATGTTAACCTTCAAACATCTGCTCCAGGAAATTGAATGTTTGAGATTGAATGTGAAATAACAAGATTATTATTATGAGCCTGAGACAGTTTTCTGAGTTGGCCCCAGCCTGAATTTTGTTTGCTTTAGAAGAGCCATTGTTTCTACATATATCTAGGTTAATTTTTTAAAAGGTTCTGTGTATTACTCTTTCTGTAAAAGCAAGGCCACTTTACTTAAAATTTTTCTCAATTCTGGGAAAAAATATTTATCATTGATTTGAGTCTAAAGTGAAACCCAAATAACATCACTTCCATTTCCGTCCTGAGAACTAGATAGTTTTTTCTTCTAAAGTTCATTGGTTTGCTTGTGTTTGTGTATCTGAATGGAGGACAAACTTGTATCTGGCCAAAATTTAATTTGCTGTAGGCATAGCATATGGCTTATATTTAAGCAAGAAGACTTTTAGTACATTTTTATGTCTTGTTTGCTAATATTCTGCATATATTAATACATTTCCATGCCCCAACTCCACCTTTGATCCATATTAGTTCGCAACTTCAGTTCTTCTACTAACTTGTCTCTTGAGGGATCAGAAAACATTACCAAGGATACCTGAATACCTGACCCCCCCACCCCCACACCAGCAAGGAAATAACTAGTTTATTTTTTTCCTTTTAACCATGTTAAGAAATTTTTCTAATTTTGTAGTTGTTGGTGAATTCAAAATAACACTATTTTTCAGCTTTGCTCGTGCCACAGAAATCCCTAGAGCATTTTCTCTAATTTCACTGCTTAATCTGGTTTATTTGTCACTTGGGCTTTGAACCTTTTAAATGTGCAACTTAAAAGCATAGAGATCTATACTTTCCAGGGGTGATACAGAATGGTATTTGGGAAGACACTGTCTCTGGTGTCAGACAACCCGGGCTCAAATTCAAATCCCGTCTATGATACTCCTTGTTGTTCATCAGTTGTTTCAAGTAGTATCTAACTATTCGTGACTCTACTTGTGGTTTTCTTGGAAAAGATACTAGAGCGGTTTGCCATTTTCTTCTCCAGTTTATTTTACAGATAAGGAAACTGAGGCAAACAGGATTAAGTGACTTGCCCAGGGCCAAACAGCTTAAAGTATCTTAGGCCAAATTTGACCTCAGGTCTTCCTGACTCCAGGGCCTTCGTTATCTACTGTGCCACCTAGCTGCCCCTCCAATACTTACTACCTGTGTAAACTTTGTCTCTGGGCCTCAATTTTCTCATCTCTAAAATGAGAGGCTGGACTAGTTGACCTCTAAGGTTCCTTCTAGCCCAGGCTTCATGATCCTATGTAAGAGGCATTGCAGGGTTTGAATTCCCTCCCTGACATGCCTTAGAAACACATATCATAGAATCATTGATCTAGAGCTAAAAGAAAGCTCAGAGACCATCTAGTTAAACCCCTTCACCTTGCAGGTGAGGAAACTGAGGTCCAAGGAAGCTATGACTTGCCCATAGCTGAATGCATAGGTTTGGAAGAGAGATTTGAACCCCAGTCCTCTAGATATGGGGCTATTTCCATTTTACCATAGGATGTACCTTTTTACCTTCCCTTTGGGTGAAGTGGATTTCAACTCTTGAGCCCTAAAAAATTCATGCATAAATTAGATTTAAGTAGGGCAGAGTTGCACCAAGTCGTTGACCTCACTCTCAATTCCAGAGTCATCACAATCTAGTGGCAGGACAGAGTCAAGACAATTGATGACAGCTTGAGATGCAGTGGATGACCTTGTCATTTTCAATGTCTAACCAAGCTATAAGCACTCCACAGCACCTGCTTCAGTACCTCCCTGGCCATTGGAACAAAGTGTTCTCATCTGCCCGTTCCACCGGGGAAGTCTTCGCATGCTTGGGGTAGACCCCTCCTGACTCATCAATGGGTTTGAGACCCCTTAGTTACCTTCAACCTCGTTTAGCCCATCTGACAAAATGGTTTACTGGGATGTGGCCACTGTACCTGTTACAGCTTCTTGGAGCCACAGGTGAGAGTTAAGTGGAGCTAGACACCAAAGGTAGAAAGCAGCCCTCACACCAGAGGTACTAGTCTTCCCTGAACACACCCTGCAGCACAATGGTAAAATTCTGATATGTGTGTAAATTGTAAATCTTGAGCCCCATCAATAATCAATAACTATTTGTACCAGATACTGTGCTAAAACTTTAGGATACTAAATGAATGAATAGATAGATAGATAGATAGATAGATAGATAGATAGATAGGCAGATAGAAAGATAGATACATAGATAGGAAGGAAGGAAGGAAGAATAGGAGAAATGAAGGAAGGAAAGGAGGAAGGGAGGTAGGTTAAAAAAGGAAGGAAGGGTGCTAGGCTTCCTCTAAATATCTGAGTTTCTAAAGACAAGATCCAAACCCTAATCTCCTTTCTGGTGCTACACATTTGTTCTTAGTTACTCTCACCCATCCTTTATGTTATAATTTTCTACTAGGAAGAGCCCAATGCATGGATTAGCACATAATACAATTACATTATCCATGTTCAGAGTTCATAGTATGGATATCATTGAGTGAAGAGTTATGAATTTTATGACCATAACTACTCTTGAAAACCATCTAATAAGTCATTGAGGATCATGATTTGCACAGATAGAGAGAAAGTTTACATTAGCAAAATCATAACTCCGTAACAATGAACCAGATTTCTATATGGTGAGCTGATACAGTAAATACAGGGAGAAACATATTATAAGCATGCAATACCAGTGAAGCTGTAACAGACACAGCAGCAAGCATACTCCCAGGAGAAGAGGGGGGTGACTCTATGGTAGATAGCAAAGGAGTGATTCTACTGCAGAAAAACGTGGAGGAGTCTGAGAAACCAGAACACAAACAGCATAATATTCTTCAAAGAAGAGCTGTGGCTGCAAATCAAAGAGAGTTCTTGATGTGTGCGCACATGCACATAGTCATAGCTATTGATCAAGTATTGGTTAGCCTTTTTAGCCATGCCTGTGTTCATGAATAACTTCTCCTTCACACAGGAAAGAACAAAATATAAAAATATAGGCCAAAATGTAGAATGGAAGCAGCATAAGCCTTGAGGTTGGTATGGGCTTGTCTTTGTGAATGTGGAAACCACTTACTGAGCATAATGTTTGCTAAGTGCATAGTCCTATATATAACATTAAAATTCTTTATAAAGGCAAGTAAAGTGCTTGGGGGTCCATGTGGATAAAAATTACTCAATGTAATGGATGGTCATTAATGCTAGTAAAAAATGAAGTAGAGGCCACTGCCTCCTAAAATACCCTTAATGATCAGGCATTTGAAAACCACAGTTCTTGATCAAGTAAATATAAATCATAATAAGTGCTATTCACGGATAGCTAAGTAAACTACTCAGAAAGAAAAGTGAGTCTTGCCACCCGTCCTCCACCAGGCCAGTCTTTTGTGCCATCATTCTGAAATGTCAAATGGTATTTTGTTTTCGAAGAGAAGTAATAGTGATCAGATAACTACCTTAGTCTAGGTGTGAGTGAGGCAAAGAAGCACAACAACTCTTTCTTACATTTCCCAGGTCACCTCGATTTGCTCTTTTTTCACCCTGTTTCTCCAGTTTGTTATTTGTAAAACATAGATATCCTATGATTGAGCAGTCCACCAATCCACAAGCATTTATTAAGCAGCAGCTATGTGACAGACACTGTTCTAGGAGCTGGGGTTACAAGGGAGGGGGGAAGGACAGCATGTACATATCTAAGTATGTACAAGATTCATATAAAGTTGAGGTAACCTTGGCAAGGAAAGTACTTGCAGCAGGGGGAGGGAGAGGACCAGGAAAACTTCCCTTAGAAACCGGTATTGTGATATCTTCCCCTAAAGATCCTCTCCAATTTATATTGTCTATATCTTTTTTGTTCATGGATGTTTACTTATTGTCTTCCCCAGTAAACTGTAAACTTTTTTAGAGTTTGTTTTGCTTTTCTTTGTATCATCAGAGCTTAACACTGCTTAACACATAGTAGATATTTCAGCCCGTTTCTTCTGGGATTTCTTTCCCTACCTCCCATAGCCCAAGCGCTGGAATCTTCTGTGTCTTTCACGGTAGGCACAACTCCTGCTTCTGATTTTTCAAGGTTAATAGCACATTTCTGAGACCTTATAATTACTAACATTAATAAGTCTACTTTCCCACATCTCGGGAAGGCTGAGGTAGCCTTGTGTTCAAGTAATGACTAGTAAAAACTCAAGAGGAAAAATCAACAAGAAATGTTTAATTTCTCCTGCTAAGAAAGCAAAAACAGAACATTATGACTCAAACTATAAAGGAAGGAAGGGAGTGGTAATTGGGTGCAGCTAGCAGAAAAGGCACCATCATGTAGCAACCCCAAATTTGCAAGAGAAGGTGAGACATGGATCTCACAGCATGTTCTGCCAGGGCTTTCGATACTGTAGCTTGATCAGTGTCTACAAGACAAGACTGAGCATATCAAAATTAATTTCTAATAAGGAGAAGGAAATGGTTGGAATCCTAGGATGGCAGGATTTAGAGTTGAACAAGGAATCGTAAGTTCAAAAAGAAGATAGCATAATACTAAAGGGGGATAAGCAAGGAGAGAAAAGGCATTATTATTATTATTATTAATTATCTGATATAATCTCTGGGTTTTTTTCACTTAATTGTTTTACTTTTTCACAAGGAAGGATTCAGCATGAGAGAGGGGGTTGAAAAATATAGTAATTAACCAAAATCATCATTAAAGTGCATTCTAAAAGAGCATTCCTATCTTTATTCTAAAACTCCTCAAAGCATACATATGTACATATACACATATGTATATGTACACATATATAATTATAGATTTGCTGCTTGAGGGTGCTTTAAAGGTCATTAAGTCCAACCCCTTCATTTTCTAGATTAGGAACCAGAGGCAGAGAGAGGTCAATCATTTGCCCAGTACAACTATTTAAGCATCTGAGATAGAAATCTGAACACAGATCTTTTTCCTATTGCTGTATTGTTATTATTATTAATAATTTATTTATTTTTAGTTTTCAACATTCACTTCCACAAGATTTTGAATTCCAAATTTTCTCCCCACCTCTCTCCTCCCCCCACCCCAAGACAGCAGGCATTCTGATTACCTCTTCCTCCAATCCGCCGTCCCTTCTATCACCCCCCACCCCTTCTCTTATCCCTTTCCCTTCTATTTTCCTGTAGGGCAAGATAGAGTTCTACACCCCATTGCCTGTATATCTTATTTCCTAGATGCTTGTAAAAACAATTTTAATGTTCATTTTAAAAACTTTGTATTCCACATTCTCTCCCTCCCCCCCTCCCCACCCACCCTCATTGAAAAGGAAAACAATTCGATATAAGTTACACATGTGTAGTCATGCAAAACACTTCCATAACAGTCATGTTGTGAAAGACTAACTATATTTCTCTCTATTCTGTCCACCCTCCATTTATTCTATTCTCTCCTTTGGCCTATCCCTCTTCAAAAGTGTTTGTTCCTGATTGCCCCTTCCCCCAATCTGCCATCCTTTCTATTATCTCCCCTCTCTTATCCCCTTCCCCCCTACTTTCCTGTAGGATAAGATAGATTTCCATACCCAATGGAGTTGAACACAGATCTTGACTCCAAATCTAACATTGTATCCACTAAACTATGATGCCCCACATATACTTACACTTGATCAGACATTCATATGTATTCCTAGAATTATGTCTACCAGAGAGCCAACATGGTGTAGTGGAAAGAACATTGGACTTAGAGTCACAAGTCCTGGGGATGATCCCCAGATGTATGTGATCTCAGTCAATTTACCTTTGGAGGCCTCTATGTCCTCATCTACAGAGTAAGGAAGTTAGACTAGAATCTCAGTTTCCTTTGGGCTCTGGAACTCTGGGATTCTGTGACGGCTATGCCCTGTAGATAGAATTGGCCACTCTAGCCAAGTAGCCCTGCGACCAAAGGTATTCCTCCTTCCTTCTCCAATGCAACTGCTGAGAAAGAGGCCTTCTTTTCCTTCCTCCCGATGGCCCGGGACCACTCTCTATTCTGAGTCTACTTCCTTTTATTAGACCAATCCAGGGACGGGGCTGAGGTTTCAAAACCTAGTTGGGAAGGGAAGAAAGAAAGGAAGTTAAATGCATGGTTTTTCTCAATGCCCTGCTCTCTCCTCCCCCACGCACATGTACAATTCCTTCAACCTCCTTTCCATTCTCACTGGTGAGTTCTAGTTTCTCGGTTATCTCTTCACCCTGTCACCCAGTCTCCAACCCTTTGCTCAGACACCCATATCCTACCTAGATCATGTGGTTCAAGTCTATTCAATGTATATTAATTTCCTGCTTTGTGTGAAGCACTGTGGTAGGTTCCAAGAGAAATTGAAAAAGAGGACTAGGTCCATGACTTTGAGTAAGAAAGGAAATAAGGCATGATACGTATACAATTAGATATTATGCAAGTTAGAATGCAATAAGTGCCTAAAAAGGCATAAATAAATGCCACTAAATATTATAGGATTATGATGTCATTTCTGATTGATGGGAACAAAGAAAGCTTTGTGAAGATAGTGACATTTGAGATGGACCTTGGGTAGGATTTTAGCAAACAAAAACAGAGGGTGATATAGATTAGAACATGTATTCTAGGTATAAAGAACAGAGTTAGCAAAGATGTAGAAATAGGGAAATGTGGGACATTTTTCAGCCAATAATTAATTACCTCTGAATAGCCTAGATCTGGCTCTCTGCTAAACAAATAAATCTTATTTTACTAGTCTCTGTACTCAAAGGCTTGTCATCATTATTGTCTATGTATCCCTTGTCATTTCCTATAAGGTCTAACTGAAAAAAGAAAAAGTAACAGGAGAGGGAAACCTTCTTACCTACTCTTTGCTTTCTGTTTGTTAGTAGGAATAGTCCATAAAAACTCCCAAAAGTGTGGATTTCTCATTCTTATCTGTGCCAGACAGGAGAATGACCTTGCCTGGAAGCAAGAGGTATTAACAGTAGAAAGATGATGCACTCACATGGAAATATTGTTGTGCATGGTGGTTACGACTGTTAGTAGAATTGCAAGTAGATTGAATGGGCTTTGGGGAGTTCAATGAGTGCTGACCTTGGAAACAAGAAGACCTGAATTCAATTCCTGCCTCAAGAATTAATCAGTGATTTAACCCTGGGTAACATCTCTCTCAGCCTCAGTTTCCTCATTTGTAAAAAATGTATCTCACAGACTCCATCCCATCACAGGGTTGTTATGAAGACCAAATGAGATAGCTAATGTAAAGTGTTTTGCATAAATTAAGATGATATGTAAATATTAGCAATTATTCAATTATCTTTAATTGCCTACCATGGTGTTAAATACTATGCTATGGGCTAAGGAATAATTAAGCATGATTAAGACCTGGTCCCTCTCCTCATGGAGCTTATGATATAACTGTAGTTTGCTTGAGGACCTAACTGCCATGTATTTTATTCCTTCTTGTGGAAAATGTGTTTATGGATTCAAACTGACTTGTAAAGTAAATTTCTGGAACACAGCCCATTCATAAGGTAGAAACTGTTCGCTTAGGAACCAGGGAACAAGGCAAATTGGTAGGAGGGAGCAGGAGTGGAGAAAGACTATCTGCATCAGTAGTTCTGAAACCGTTTGGTCTTAGGACCCCATTACAATCCTTAACATTATTGAGGAACCCCTAAAAAACTTCTGTTTAAGCAATTTATATCTATTGATATTTACCACATTAGAAATTAAAATGTCTTACTATCATTACAAAAATAAATTTGACCTCATATACCCCCTGAACGAGTTTAGGGTACCCCTCTGGGTCCCCGGACCACACATTGAAAACTACTTATCTAAACCCAGATAAACTCAGACAACTCAAATGCCCTCCCTCCCCCACCCTTTCATCATGGTGCTATAGAGTAATGTAGCATACAGAGCATAGAACATGCTTTTCCCTAATTTGTATCAAGCAGTAACTCAATAAGCATCTTCAATGCATGTGACACTGGGCTAGGTTTTGGGGGTACAAATAGAAAGAATGAAAGAATCCCCACCCTTAAGAAACTTATATTTTAATGAGGGAGACAAGTACATGTAGAAGTACATATAGAGTAGATATAAAGAGAATGAATACAAATACGTACAGAGTAGTTGGGGAGGGAGCACTTGTTGAGGGAATCAAGAGAGACTTTAGGAAGCAAATAGTTCTTAAGCTGCATTTCATGAATCACTTATACCCATTGCTTCCCATCTCTCCCACTCTCAAATAAAAGTTCCAGCTAACATTGGTGGAAATAGAACTTTACAGGAAGACTCTCAATTGATTTTTGCGTTACCTAGTTAGATTTTCTGCTGATTCCTACCACATATGCAATAGAATGGAGGTTGGGGGGAGAGTTTGTAGAACTGTGGAGAATTCCTGGGAGTAAGAAGCTGTGAGAGATGTCAGTCCTAAAACACTTGTGTTTTATATTTGGTCTTACCTACCTAAGGAGTAGAAGGAAAAGTGAAGCCTTTTGGAAGTTCAGAGGACGTATATCACCAATCTGCCAGACAGAAAATGGGAATTGAGGGCAGAGAGATTTATCCCCGTATACTTACTGGCACATAGAGGGGATCACTTGTGCCAAGAATTGGAAATGTGCCACCCCAAATAAAATTAATGTTAATTGGCAGCATCTATAGGCTCAGTGGATGGGAGATGATATAGAACTGACCTCAGCTTGGGTTGTGCTTTTGGATAAAAGTATGCAAACCAAGCATTGATTTATAGTGCACACACGTTCTATACCATCAGAGCAAGAAATACATCACAAAGATAGATAATTCAAGCCATAGTAAGGAAAGAAACTAAAACCAATATTCTTCATTCTTAAGAATCGATTAGTTATGGGCAGAGTATTCTGTTTCAGCACAGCACAAAAGATTCAGTCTGTGTATGAGTGTGTGTGTGTGTGTGTGTGTGTGTGTGTGTGTGTGTGTGTGTGCTCTTGTCTAGGGATACAATAGAATTCTGCCTCACCTTCCAGGACACCTAAAATGAATTGGAAGGCTCATTCTTAGGATTAAGTGAGATTATTTTTCTCTTTATGTGGTAGGGAAATAAAGATGCATGTGGCTGCCACATTCTGTTTCCCAAGATGTTTAGTTAGAAGGGAACATTCTTGGATTTCTCTACACATCTTAGAAAGTTCTAACAGTGCCAGTGGATGTATAAAGATTTTTGTGGCTTTAACTCATCTGCACATTGGGTTATATTATGGGGATGAGGGGATACATCTTTCTCTCTTCCTATTCTGTAAAAATAATATTAGATAGGGAATATTGTGGTTATCCCTTCCACATAATGGGGGTTAGAAGCACAGCCCTGCCCCCCATGAACTGGAAAATCCACATAAAAAATTTTAGCCCTCCCTTTGTACTAAAGAAGTATGAATTTTTTCTTTTTATTTTATGGGGTCTTTGCAGTACCTTATTGTAAAATTTGGGTTAAGTATTTGGCCATGGGCTCTGTGTCATCTCTTGGCCTTCATGTGTCATCTGCAGCTTCCACAAAACTCCAAAAAAATTCCCATTTAATTTCTTATGCCAAACTGTGATATATCAAAACCATGATGGGGAAAGTTGTGATGTGGAAGGGATGTATAATATCTTTTTATTTTTTATTAATAAACATTTATTTTCTCTCCTTCCAACTCCCCTGACTTAAAAAAAAGGAAAATTTTGTCTCATATGAAGTCCATCCCCTCTCTGCCAAGAGGTGGGTAACATTCTTCAGCACCTGCACATCCTTGTATATAGCATCAAGAAAGTCACTTAACTAGGCTAGAAATCAGACCAAATCCTATCTGTGGCCTGCATTGAGACCTTGCTTTCAGTTCCATGAAAAGACAGCATTGAGAAATCTATCCTTACATGGTTTCAGAAGTAAACATAATGTTTTTAGGATTTAGAGCTGGGAGAGTCCTCAGATGTGTGGGGTTCACAGAAGCCAGATTCTGTACTTAGTAATAGTATGATCTGGGGGCAAGACACTTAACCACTTTGAGTTCCATTTTCTTTATACATAAAATGAGGGGACTGAACTAACTAATCTCCAAAGGTCCCTTTCAGCCTAATAATATTAATAATAAAAACAATAATGGCTAGCATTATTAATAATAATATCTAGTGCTTTAAAGTTAATCACATCTTTTGTAAATATTATCTTATGCTCACAACAACCGTGTGAGGTAGGTGCTTTATTATCCTCATTTTACAAATGAAACAACTGAGGCAGACAGAGATTGAATGATTTGCCAAAGGTCACATGACTAGTCAGTATCTGAGGCCATATTTAAACTCAGGTCCTCCTGACTCCAGGTCCAGCACTCTATCCACTGTGCCATCTAGCTCCCTCAACCCCATGTCTCTATAATCTGCGAAACATGAACAATATTCCTACTATCAGTGGGTAAAAAGACGTGCCAATGTGGAAACTTTGGCACATTGACCAAAGGTGGATGATAAAACCAGAGGAACAGACACTTGGCAATCTAGAATGTCATCCTATCCCAACAGCATATTGCCATTAATTATGTCTCAGCTTCTTTTGTACTGTCTCTTCTTCTTCATATAGTTAAAGACCTGTGAAACACACAGTTCAAACTGCTGAAGTGAATGCTGGGTTTCTACTAGAAAATTTCAAAAACAACAATGGCTAAATCTAGTTGTCTGAAAAAAAGTATTTGGCAAGAAACGTATGCAGATGGCCAAACAAGCTAATAGATCTGCTCATGGCTAAAATAAAAGCTACAAAGGGGTGAAATAGGGGCAGGGAACAGTGTGGAAATGGGGAAGAAATGCAAATAAATAGACTAGACTCACACAAAATTGTGAGAGATCATTAATATTATCTGCCAATTAAATTTATACAATTGAAATAAAAAGGGAAATCTCACTATGAGAAGCCATCCAGGAGTCAGAAAAATCACATGAAAACTAAATAGAGTATAAGGTTAGACTTGGGTGGACAAGACAAGCACAACCTTGGCATTGAGGCAGAATTTTGCCTGCCATTTTATTCCGGATATACATTTAGGTGCACAGCAAAGAGAATGTTTGATATTGAGTCAGAAGACTTGAGTTCAAATCTGATCTCAAATGCATACTTCTGTGTGACCTTGAGCAAGACACTTAGACTGTTTGCCTCAGTTTCCTCATATGTAAAGTGGGTACAGTAGTAATACCTAACTGTCAGGGTTCTTGTGAGGGTCAGATGAGATAATATTTGTAAATTACTTTGCAAATCTTGAAGTTCTATTTAAATGCTAGTTATGATAATCCTGCTGCTGCTGCTGCTGCTGCTGCTGCTGCTGGTCATGACAGAGATAGGTGATCTAATGAAAATCCCACAAAAAGTGTTTTGAAATGTCACCTCCATCTGTCAGCTTTGATAATTTCCTACCCCAGCTTAGAAATAATGTTCCCTTAATGGTTCTTGGGCAATTCTGTTATTATTCACAGAATAAATGCAATATGTTTCTGAAGATTTGATTCCAATCAGTTTCATCCAGTTTGAAGGACTTCCCTCAGAGACTAAGACTATAGAACCCATGGATGAGGGTGAGGCATGGTTAGGTGTTGGGAGTCATATGAAAGTGAAAGTTCTTAAATCCCATGATTCTTTTTAATGCAATTATTTCTTGGAAATAAAATATGGACACTGCAAGCCTGGGTGTGGACCTAGGCAGTATACATAATCCTGCATCATAGAATCTTAAAATTAGTAGAGACTGTAGAGACCATCTAGTCCAGGCCTTGATCTGAGCCAGAATCCTTTTCATGACCTTGCAAATACTTGTTTAGCTTCCTGTAATAAGGAACTTATTAATTTGCAAGGGCAGCCCATCGTGATCTTGGACAGATCTAAATGTTGTGGGGTTTTGCCTTACTTGTATCAAACCCAAACTTGCCTCTTTGCAACTTCTCCCTACTGATTCTAATTCTGCCATTTGGGGTCAAGAAAAACAAGTCTCTTTCACATGAAAATCCTTTAAATACTTGAGTCTAGCTATTATCACTCCATGAAGTTTTTTTTCCTTCCCTAAGCTAAACATCAACAATTCGGGTGTTCCTTCCATAATTTCACAATCCTTTATCTGGGGCCATCTTCAATTGTCCTGGCCTATATCTTGCCACTGGACCCAGATGGCTCCAGGGGAGAAAGTGAGTCTGCTGACTTTGCATGGCCCTCCTCACTTAAATCCAGTTCACTCGAAGTCATGGCATCACCTTCCTGATATCACGGTCTTCTCCAAGAACAAAGCACAGACAACAGCAACAACGATTGCGATCCCCAAACACACTAAGCACCCTATTTTGGTGAATTCTGGTTTTGCACGTCATAATAACAACAACAATAGACTACAAGCTAGCATTTATGTAATAGTTTAAAACTTGCACAGCTTTACATAATTACATTATCTCATTTTATCCTCACAACAACCCTGGAAGGTAAATGTTATTACTATCTCATTTTACAAATGAGAAAACTGACTCTGTTAGAAGTTAAGAGACTTTAGCAAGGACCAAACAGCTGGCACACGTCTGAGGTCAAATTTTAACTCAAGTCTTCCTGACTCCGGTTTCAATACTCTATCCACTGCACCAACTGGCTGTTTCTTTACTAGTTGCCAATGTACTTCCTAAAATGTGATAGCCAGAACTTACCACAATATTCCAAATATAGCCTTGCCAGGGAAGAATAGAACTAGAACCTCCCTGGGTCTGGATACTATTCTATTACTTCCTATACCATATTGGAGAGTCATAGTTGATAGGGGAATGTCTTTGGAGTCTTTCTGGAAGACCTGAGTGTGTGATCATAGACCTATGGAACCATAGGGATCAATTAACATTACCCTCGGCAACTCCCCACAATTCTAAGTTGCAGATGAGTTGCTCATCTTAACTAATGGAGGGTATGTTCACACCAGTAGCTCCCTACACAAACTGAAATCACAGGTGTGGACCCCCCACAGGGAAGTACTAGCTATATCTATTGAATAATTTTGAGCTTGTAGACCACTGAAACCTCTAGCTCTTTATCCCATGAATTATCATTTTGTAGTGTTTTCCCCTTCCTATATGTCAACTCAGACATAGATTTTATGTTTAGCCCTATTAAATTCCATGATTCTACTTTTAAAAGCTTTTTTTGAATCTGCCATTTAATTGTGGATTAACCTATGTAACGCAAAAATTTAATAAGCCTGAAACCTATGTTTTTATTCAAATCAATTTTTTTAATGTTTACTAAAACTCTGGGACACATGATTAGAGCTCTTGCATCACCTTGTATCAGTGTCCAATAATTTTAGCTTCAGAGAGGTGTCTCCATGAGGTATGAAATGTAAGATAAAAGCCTAGAGTTGAATCTTGTAAAGTATGCCCAGATTTGCTAGGTCATTTCCTTTTCTTTCCCCGAAAATTTGATTAATTACTTGGTTGCTTGCTTGACTGAACTATTCATGATCAGTGGTTTCAATGGCTCTCTATCCCTCTCCCCCTTCTCCCTGTTCCTGTCCTTCTCCCTCTCCCTCTATCATTTTGCAGGCACGGATTATATGTATGATAAACATAAACTCACTGGGGGGGAAAGGCTTAAATTGCCATTATTTACTGAAGCAAGTTACTGGAAATTATTTTCCTACTGTCCTTATTCCTTAATTAACAAATCTGATCCCCCTTTAATAAAACACCATATGTTTATGTGGGGGAAAATCAATTGTTTTTTTTAGCAAAGTAAGAGGAGAGTGAGGTCCCAAGCCGCCCTTTAAGATTCTGCCCACTGATTTTTCCAATTAGAAGCTCGGTTTCAAAGTCCACTTATAAATCTCCCTGAAATGATAGTTACTAGTGATTGCCAGACTTGGGAAAACTTAAGTTATTCTAGTCCTTTCTTGACTTTTATTGCTGTGTGGCAGATGGCTTCACAAACTCCTGATTGTCTGTGTCAGGATTTGAAATGTCTGTCGGAAATCCCAAGAGGAGGAAGGAAATATTCACTTCATTGAAAGTAATTCTGCTCTGTCCACAATATGAAAACCATAGTATCAACCAAGGCACAGCTTCTGTATAGATGTAAAATTGCTACTAGTTCTCCTCTTTATGCACAAATTGCTTTTGGTGTGAATAAATCAAAACTCTCACAGAATACTAGGACAGAGCCTCCTTTCCTTTGGCAGTGGCGGGGGGGGGGGCCATGCTAGAGCGCTATTTGTTTAGAATCATAGAATTTTGAGAGCTGGAAAGGACCTTTGAAATCATTTAATCTAATCCCTTCATTTTACAGATGGAGAAACAGTAAAATGAACGGATTGACACGAGTGATTTCTAACGCCCCTTCTGGCTTTAAAAAGGCGATATAATTCTGTGACAAACAGTTAAGAGAGTAATTAAATTCAATAAAAATCTTATTAAGCATTCCATGTGTGCTGAGTACTGTTCTAGGAAATGAGAGAGACACAAAGTTTAGATAAGAAATGATCCTTTTCTCCATGTAGCTTGCAGTCTAGTCGGGGGATATGATACACAAATAATTATAATGCAAATTAATACACATTAAGTACATAAAAGTTACTTAGTGGTGGTCTGAGGGTAAGTAAATATTACCGATTGGGTATATAGGGAAAGACTTCATGAAGAAGTTGGAATATGAGCTGAATTTTAAAGGATGGAGAGTAGTTCAACTGGCTGTGAAAGGGAGAGAGGCTCATGGAAGCAAGTGCAAGATTTTGTCTGGAATGTAGAGTAGGGGAAAGGAATTGTAAGAATTAAAGGTAGAAATGTAGGGTAGCTAGCCAAAAAAAGATGCTGAATTAGTGTCTTTTGAATTGCGTGTCTTTTACCCCGAGATGCCTCTACTACATACATGCCCTAAAGGTTCATAGAAAGGTATAAAGAGTAAAAAATGAGTCCTGAGTGCAAAAATCTGTATAACATTACTTTTTTTATCGTAGCAAAGAACTGACAACAAAAGGGGTGCCCATCAACTGGCAAATGGCTTAACAAATTGTGGTATATAAATGCAACTGTTATTCTGCAGTAAGAATTGGTGAATTAGACAGATTCATAAAATCCGTGTGGATTGATGTGTTGTGTTTGTCCTTTGTTCTCGAAGAGGACCATGATGTCAGGAAAATGATGACATGACTTGCAGTTGACTTGGATTTGAGTGAGGGAGGGGTGTGCAAGGTCACCAACCTCACTTTCTCCTCCAGAGCCATATGGGTCCAGTGGCCTGATATTCACCAGGACTACTGGAGATGGCCCAGGATGCATTAGGACACCCTGGACCTTTCAGACTAAGTTCTTTTCAGGTTCTCACTTCAAATGAGGTAATGCCTATTCAGTGGATAGCCCTCTATGAGAAGTTAATCAAGGGATGGCCCCTTTAATCAAAAACTCAAAAAAAAATCAAACTGGGAGGGGAATACTCTCAGGGTTCCTGCCCAAAAGAGAAACAGTTACTATTTAGTATTTATATTCACTCTGTGCTAGGAGGACAGGGACCTGTTGTCCAATCTATGAGCTCCAGGGTGAGTTGGGTTTAAGGCTTGGCATTTAAGAAAGAAATCTAGCCAGTAAACCCAAAGTTAAGGAGGCAGCCTTTGGCCATCGAAAGGTACCTTCTTTTGGGAGAGGAGAGGAGGGGAAAGGAGGGGAGGGAAGGGAAGGGGAGGAGAGGGAAGAGGAGAGGAGAGGGGAGAGGAGAGGAGAGACTAATTGATGTGTGAAGTGAGCAAAACCATACCATCATCATAATAATGTAAATGAAAAACAACTTTGAAAGACTTCAGAACTCAAGTAAATATGGCGACTAATCATGGAAGGAGCTATGTGGCACAATGGATAGAGTGCTGAAACTGGAATCAGGAAGACCTGAATTCAAGTTCAGCCTCAGAAATTTACTAGCTCTGTGACCCTGGGAAAGTCACTTAACCTCTGTCTGCCTCAGTTTCCTTACTGCATAATAGAGATAATATCACCTACCTTATAGGGTTGTGAGATTTTATGTGTGTGTGTGTGTGTGTGTGTGTGTGTACATGCAGTGTACTTTGCAAACCTTAAAGTGCTATATAAATGTCATCATTATTGCTGTTATTATTATTATTATTATTATTATTATTATTATTATTATTATCATTTACGGCACCCACCTCTTGGCAGAGAGGTGATGATCCAGAATCGAAAGGAGCAATGTATTAATTTGTTTTGCTGGACTTATTTATTTCAAAATTTCTGGATAGAGTACCAGGCTTGGAGTCAAGAAGACTCTTCTTCCCAAGTTCAAATCTGGCCTTAGACACTTACTAGCTGTGTGACCCAGTCAATTCATTTCACTCTATTTGCCTCAGTTTCCTCGTTCTGCAAAATGAGCTGGAGAAGGAAATGGCAAACTACTCCAGTTGTTTTGGCCAAGAAAACCCCACATGGGATCACAAAGAGTAGAACACAACTGAAATAACTGAACAACAACAACTGATGGAAATGAGTAGGTAGGAAGTGATAGAGATTTTAAAATTAAAGAAATTTAAAAGCATCAATGAAACATTTAAATGATAGCATAAAAAGAGCAAAAGAAAATTGAGAGGCTCAGAATGACAGGGTAATTTCAAAAAATAAATTGTAGACAGTCGACTATTTCACATGCCATCCTCTTTTTCATTCTTAGCATACTGGAATTGGCATGTTTGTTGAGCTCATAATAGAGTTTTCAAAGGGGTACAGTGGCACCAGATTATGAAGACCCTTGAATGGTCACCTAAGGAGTTTGAACTTTATTTCACAGGCAGTAAGGAATCATTGGTTTTGAGCATGGTCTCCTATGCAGAGAGCGATGTGTACTGGTGGTATGAAGGATGGATCAGAAAAAGAAGCAATCTGTTAGGAGACTGCATAAGTAGACCATGGTGAATTGGGAATGGAAATAGATGTAAAAGATTTTACAGAGATAGAATAAATAGATTTTTGGCCACTGGGAGGTGAGGGAGAGGACAGGAGAACCAAGGTTATAGATATGAGATTCACCAGCAGAAAGAGTGAAGTTACAAGAAGGAATACTTTTTCTGACCAAATACAGAATAGTCAGCTCTGTGGGAAATCTTACATTATGGAACTTCCATGAAAATAATTCCCTTCCTGAAATGTATGCTCCAAGTCCCAGGAATTGAACTACACCAGCTTTGGCCACCTTTTTACCAAGGTCTCCATGGCAAGTCACATCCAGGTATTTCACCTTGGGAAAGAAACAAGACAGAAGTGTTGGTACTGTCTAAAGGGTCAGTGGAATTGCTGGACAAGCTCCTGAGGGCAGGGACTACGTCATATAAACTGTTTCACCTCCACCACCTCACAGTAATATGTATACATCATTCTGGAATGACATCAGGAAGGTGATATCTTGACTTGCAAGTGAACTGGATTCAAGTGAGGCAGAGCTGTGCAAAGTCACCAGCCTCCAAAGTCATCAGAATCCAGTGGCAAAACATAGGTCAGGACTACTAGCGATGGACACAGACTCAGTGGGAGATGTTGGCTTTTTTAAGCTAAGGTCTTTCCTGGGTCTCAGTTTGTCTGAGGCAATGCCCATTCAGTAATTACACAGTGGCTAGTTAAGAACTGAGGCAAAAAAGGCCCAGTTTGCCTTCACAAAAGAATCAATCTACTGAATGAGGGAGGGAAGGAGGTATAGTGCAATAACTACTAGATTTGGAATCAAAAGACTTGGTTTCAAATTCTGGCTTTGTTTTCTTCATCTGAAAAATGAGGAGGGTTTCCATATGATCTCTAAGATCAGTTTGAGCTCTGAATCTATGATCCTATGAAGAGATGGGGTCAACTTTGAGATTCATGGAACTGACTTTCACAATGGTTACAAGTAGGGAGCCTACACAAGTTAAGCAATCTTCTATACAGCTTCTAGTATGAATGCAGGTAACCAGTTTGCACTTGCAAAATATCCCCTCTATTGTAGTCCATTACCAAGATTCCTCCATTTTCTTATTGGTTTGTTTTTGTATTCATTTTGTGCCCATTTTAATATGTTGTATGTTATATCATAAAGCTGAAACTGTTTTTTTATGAATCCTTTTGACACTTAATCATAAGGAATGGTGGTGTGTATGTGTGGTGTGTGTGAGTGAGCGAGAGAGAGAGAGAGAGACAGAGAACATATTTAACATGCAAAACTTTACAAAGATTTCAGGAAAGCAAGTACTCCCTCTGCTGACTTTAGACAGTACTGCAGGGTAGACACCTATCATTTGGGTAGAAAGTAAATTTTGTTTAATTGGTTTAGGATTCATTAGAAGCACAGCAGGGAAGCTTAGACAGAAGAAGATTATAAAAAAATCTAAGAAACTTGGAATACTAAGAATTATCCTAGGAAAACTCTGCTTTAAGACATGACATAATTCTATCAAAAATAGAGGAAGTAGTAAGATTCAGGAGATTAGCAATGCGGCAATTTTAGAGAAGGAAATGGCAAACTACTCCAGTATCTTTGCCTAGAAAACCCCAAATGGGGTCATGAAGAACTGAACATTACTGAACAACATTTTTCAAGAAGAGGCTGGTTCTCTACCTATCTATGTACCCATTTGACTTCCTAAGAGGATCACTGAAAAGCAACTTTACAGAGCAGGAGAATCCATTTTCCAGGTGATAGGACAGACTTCTTGATCGTTTTGGCAGCATAATGAATCAGAAATGACTAGCATTTAAAATAGGGAAAGAAGGGTCACAATGTTTGCCGTTTTAATCTCATTAGGAAAAGATCATGCACAAAATTTATGGTGCTCAAGGATAAATTTCTGTTAATATATCAAATGTCTTAACTAAAACAAGATATCAACCTTCCCATTCTCCTTTTTCCTTTTACCTCTCACCTAAAATAGAGAAATGACTATATATGAGATCTAAAACCAAGTTTCTTGGTCCAAATCCAGGTCTTTTATTTTTTTTTAATTAATACCATATAGCTACAGTCTGAATATATTTTCTATATACTCTAAATATATTTATTTTTCATTGATGATTGTGGTCTCTTAGCCTATAAGAAAAACTAGAATTTTGGAAAGACCAGCAAGGAAAGGAGGTTACATCAATAAATAAAAGTGTGCTGTTTTCTGAAATAAATTTCAATAAAATATCTCAATTCTCCCCAAATAGTGATGCTTTACATTATTTTTTTCTTTCATTCATTTATTTCTATTAAATTTTTATTTTCCATTCCATAGTCTCTCCATCCCCTCCCCCACCATTGAGAAGTCAAGGAATACAATACCATTATCTGTATGAAGTTGGGCTAAACATGGTTCTGTATTAGCCCTGCTGGGTTGGGGGGTGGGGAGAAAGCAAGAAAAATAAAGAAAGTGAAAAAAATGTTTCAGTCTGCACTCAGAGTTCTTCAGTTCTCTCTCTGGAGGTAGATAGCATTTTTCATCACAAGTCCTCTGGAATTATAGTGGATGATTGTGTTACTCAGAGTAGCTAAGTCTTTGACAGTTGATCATTGTTACGTTATTACTATTACTGCATACAATGTTCTCTTGCTTTTGCTTACTTCACTTTGCATCAATTCATATAAATGTTCCCAGGTTTTTCTGAAATCATCTGGCTCATCATTTCTTGTAGCACAGTAGTATTCCATCACAATCATGCACCACGACTTGTTTTGCCATTCCCCAACTGATGAGCATCCCCTCAATTTCCAATTCTTTACTACCACACAAAGAGATACTATAAATATTTCTGTATGTATAGGCACTTTTCCTTTTTCTTTGATTACTTTGGAGTACAGATCCAATAGCAGTATTGTTGGATCAAAAGATATGCACAGTTTAATAGCCCTTTGGACAGATGCTTTTCCTTAAATCACATTCCCCATGAACGTAGTAAAGAGAGGTATATCTCTCACTATCAACAGGGTAGGCTATGATGCAGTATTATCCAGGTCCTATAGTACTGGTGGCAGACATCTACAATTATTTGTAAGGCTCCATAATGCCTACTCAGTGTTCCAAGAAATAAATTCAGCTTTTTCTTAAATTCCAAAAGGAAAACAATATTGAAAAAGGTATACATGAACTTTTGTGAGGGCTTAATAAGTCCTAAAGTTAAAAAAAAAAGATTCTTTGGCTTTTCAAGTGTCAAGAAAGAAAGCAATTTGGGCTACATAATATGTATGAAACTGATATGTCTTGTCAACCTGAAAGTTTGGTTAAAGGAGGCAAACAAGCTAAGTGGTATGTAAATTCATATTGTTTATTCCCTTAAAGCTAGCAGACACATACATGTATGGTGCAAGACAGAATCTGACTGCCTGAACAGAAGAATGAGAAGGTTTAAATACATTCTTAGAACAGTCGCAACTCAGCATGTCTGTGTTACTCAATTTTATGATCTCCATGTATGTTTAACCATGATACAAGAAAGGATTTTTTCTAAATTGAATAGATTGTAAATACAATAAGATAATAGAGTAGACAATGGGTCGATCAAAACTACAACCCAGAATTTCTGTGTTTACCATTAACATTGCCATAACATAGTATATACCCATAAAAGAAAAAGTCACTTTATTAAAGATAGTGTCTGGTGTTAAGGGTCTCATCCTTAATGGCCATAGGCAGAGGAAAGAATGCTCTTAAGTCAGCCTGTTCTGGCCTTGTTAGCATAGGAAGAGGTATTCTCTGAGTAAACTCAGAGAACAAAGAGGCTTAGGTCCAGGCTCTTCTTCTGGTTGATTATTAGTTCAGGCTCTGGCCCTTATTGAAGTTACTAACTTGATATTAAATGATTATCAGTCTTTAACAAAACTAGTGTGTTTGCAAGATGCTCATCTGGCAAGTAGGACTAATGGCTTAAGGAGAATAGTTAGGAAATGTCATTTGACAGCATATTTAAACTACATGGCTGGTTGTATTTTTCCTATTCTATTTGGGGAGGATTATAAATTTCCTTGGTTGTATTTGTATTAAATAATTAAAACACCTCACGTGAACATTTGCCTGAGATGTAGATAGGACAGCTTTAATGTATTTGAAAATTCTTAACGCTTTAAAGCATTAGAGAAAAGATCACGGGAAAATGTCATTTACTTGGGGGAATAAGAGGAGGTGAAAGGTTAGGGATTAGAAGGGTGGAAGGAATTAATGTAGATTGTAGTAATAATGGTGTATACTTTTTAGACACAAGATGGTGCTAGAGGAACATGTTCTGAATATAGGCTCCTTTGTTTCATGACAATTTTTTGAAACAGAGATACAAGCTTTGAAGAGTGACCTAATTTGTATTGTTTGCTTTAGACTGATATGTGTGTGTGTGCATGTATATATATATGTGTGTGTGTGTGTGTGTGTGTGTGTGTGTGTGTATAGAGAGGGATATATAGTTAAAAGGGAGAAAGTTATTTTATGTAATATGCAATTAAACATTTGCACAAAACCTAGAAAATGAATGGAAGAAAGGACAGTTATGAGTGAGACAATAAAATGTGTAATTAAGCCTTCACCTCATTGCTATTTCCAACCAGATAATCCATCACCTATATATATGTCACATTTACCCATGTCTTTCCAAGAAAGCATTTCAATAAAGAGGTATTGGTTGAGCCAGTTGAGGCCTTGTCTCAATTATCAAGGTCTATTTGGTGCTGGCACCTTGCAACCATTGTCTTGTTTCTTTTTGTCCTGCTCCTGTTGGTTCCTATGGAGTTGGCCACCAGTTATCTACCTAGATATCTAGCCATCCACTTTGTCTTTGGTATCTGTGCACTCTCGGTTCCTGCATGCCTGTCTGGCTCCTAGCTTTCTACTGCTTATCATAAGTCAAAGTGTACATGTATTCTCAGCAGCTAGGTGGTGCACTAGATATAGCACTGGGCTGAAAGTCAGAAGATTCATCTTCCTGAGTTCAAATCCAGCTTCGGATACTTACTAGTGGTGTGATCCTGGGCAAGTCACTTAACCCTGTTTGCCTCAATTTCCTCATGTGTAAAATGAGCTTGAGAAGGAAATATATGTATGTGTGTATGTATATATGTATGTATACATACAATAAACTTGTTAATCATCAACAAAAATAAACACTTCCATATACAAAAGAGAAAAAATTATTGTATATGAAATTATGAACTGTTAGGTATAACTTGGTTTTTGTACACATTAAATTGGAAGTAGTAGTGCCAATGCTTCTCCTTTTGTATATAGTCCCATCTTAAATTCTTTCTGATCTCTTCAGAGATCAGAAATGTTTCATTGAAGCTATTCTCTTTCTTTTCTTCTTTTTTTTTAATATCACTACAATTCTTTTCAGGTCATCCCCACAAATCCTGCCCCACCCTCACCCCCACTTTTCCTCATATACACACGAAGAAAAGGCCTTCTTTGTAATAAAACATAATTGAGCAAAACAGAGGGTCCTTTTCATTACACATGCTGCTAGGAAGTATTTCAAACTTAATAGAAGTGATCACTGAAGGCAGTGATTTTCTCTGTGAAATACAAAGCCTCAGACTCAAGAGAACCTCAGTCTGGAATATATCATGTTCCAGCCCTCTGTGATCCTATGAGGAAATCAGGACAAGTACTGATGAAATGGCAATATTGTAGAATATTGTAGCTGAGCTCTCTAAAACACTTCACCAGAAAAAAAGAAAGCTAAATACTAGAAGCTGCAAATTGTGGAATTATGAGGTGGAGGTGGGGGGAACGGCAGTTGTCGTGGAAGAAATTCCTCTTATAAAGTGAAGGCAGGAATTAAAAGAGTACGTGGAAGTACAGAAGAAATTAGATTATCAAGAAAGGTGTGTAAAGCTCTGAAAGTGATCATAAAACTCTCGGGACACAATGCCTACTATGGCCTCTTTGGTCACCATACTAATGTTTTTCATTCTTCATTTTCAACTCAGGCTTACTGGGAGATTTTTCTGTGAGAATTAACGTCTGGTTTTATAATGGAAGTCAGGAGAAAATAGAATTTATTTCATAGAAATTTACTTCATGGTTAAGTTGGATGGAATGTAAGAATTCTGTATTGCATGAAATGCTATATTGTATTGAGACTGCTGGCCATTTTTTTTTCCACTAGAGTGTCATATTTTCTTGGTGATAAAAGTCACTGAACACATCCTTTATGCTAAACAGCTGAAAATGGTCTTGCCCTAGTTTTTCTAGTGCTGTGTCTAAATGGGACCAATGCATATTTCAGCTAATACCTAATAAAGGTTGAGGATGTGTTTGTGCATTCTATGCAAAAGCCCCCCCCCAGTAGAAAATGCTATTTCCTTGTTGTCTTTGTATTCCCACTGACAATATAATGCTTTGCAAATAGTAGATGATTCATGTATTTTTTTAATTCAGTTGCATTGAATAAAGTCATGAAGTATTCAATAATTCCAAACTTCCCCATTACAATAATGGTTGATTAGTAATAACAGGAGAAACAGCATGGTAGAATGAAAAGCATGCAGGAATTGGAGTTCAGTGGACCTGAGTTCAAATCTTGACCCAACAATTACCACCTTCGAGTCCGAGAGGAAATTACTGAAACATCATGATTCTCAGTTTCCTTATCTGTAAAATATAGTAATAATTATAATACCTAACTCACAATATCATTGAGAGGAAAATATTTTATAAACCTTAACGTGTTCATATAAATGTGAGTTATAAATTAGGTTGACTTAGAATATTTGATTTGGAAATTATCTTAGAGACCATTTAAAACTCCATGGTTTGTTTGTTTTTTTTTCTTTACAAATAAAGAAATTAAGGCCCAACTCTCCTTAGGAAACACCAGTTATTAATGGCAGAGGTGATGTTCTCTTTTAACCATATTAGGTTGATTCTCAGTCCAGGCTATTACAATATCATATTTTATGATTAAAAAAATTAGCTTCATTACATCAAAATTCTTTGACCATGGCAATCCCTGAAACTAAGACAAATTTTAAACTGTCCTTTGATCTTTTGGAGCCCCATTTGCTTCTAGGGCAACGATAGTAGGATAATAGGAATAGGGTGCTAGGAATCATATGATTTTTGGACCATCTACAAATATTAACAACTAAAGATAAGCTAAATATTGAAAAGGCTTTTGTTCAGTGTCAAAGAACAAGTTGATATATTAGTAGTAACCTATATTAATATTGACATTCCTAATACAAATGAAACCAGAAGACAAAAGCAAGTTTAAGCTCAATTGAAAGATATCTCACAGGTTTTCCTTGTAGAGACAAAGAAATTAGTTGAGTTGGATTCCCTGGGTACACAACAAGAAGCATCGTTTCCTGGGATGCTTGGTCATATTGCAATGTTTGTCGTGAATACAATGAGTATAGTAAAGGAAGGTGGCCTAACAGTACCAGGTTTCAAACTATATTACAAACAGTAATCATCAAAAACAATCTAGTACTGGCTACAAAATAGAGTGGCAGATCAGTGGAATAGATTAGGTACACAATACCCAGCAGTAAATAGCTATAATAACCTTGTGTTTGACAAACCCAAAGATCCAAGCTTCTGAGACAAGAACACCCTGGATGATAAAAATTACTGGAAAAAATGGGATAGCAGTTTGGCAGAAAGTAAATATAGACCAACATCTCCCACCATATACCAATATAAGGTGAAAATGGGTACATGATTTAGACATAAAGAATGATATAAGTAAATTAGAGGAGCATGGAAAATTTTACTTGTAAGTTCTATAAAGAAAGAATTTATGAACAAAGAAGAGATAAAAAGGATTATAAGAGGTAAAATGAATAATTTTAGCTAAATTTAATCAAGAAAGTTTTGCACAAATAAAATCAGTGCAGGCAAAATTAGAAGGAAAGTAGGAAACAGGGGGGATATAGCAAATTTCTCTCTGATAAAAGCCTCACTTCTCAAATATATAGAGAACTGAGTCAGATTTACAAAAATTAGAGACATTCCTCCAATTGATAAATATTTAAAGAATATGAACAGGCAATTTTCAGAACAAATCAAAGCTATATGAAAAAATGTTCAAACTTACTAATAATTAGGGGTACCACGTCATACCCATCAGATTAGCTAACATGATAGCAAAGGAAAATAACAAATGCTAGAGGAAATGTGGAAAAATAGAAACACTAATTCATTGTTGCTGAAGTTGTGAACTGGTCCAATCATACAGGAAAACAATTTGGAGATATGCTCAAAGGACTATCAAACCGTGTATACCTTTGACCCAGCAATATTACTACTGGGTCTGTATCCCAAAGATATCAAGGAAAAAAGGAAAAGGACCTATATATTCAAAAATGAGTGTGCGTGTGTGTGTGGGGGGGTGTTAACATAGCTCTTTTGTGGTAGCAAAGAATTGGAAATTGAAGGAATACCCATCAATTGGAGAATGGCTAAATAAGTTGTGGTATGTGATTGTGATGGAATATTTTCGTGCTATAAGAAATGATGAGCAGGATGGTTTCAGAAAAACGTGGAAACACTTACATGAACTGATGCAAAGTGGAGTGAGCAGAAGCAGAACACTGTACACAGTAAGCAATATTGTAATGATGATCAACTGTAAAAGATTTAAAATAATCCAAGACAATTCTAAAGGATTCATGATGAAAAATGCTATCCATCTCAAAAGAGAGAACTGATGAGCTGTTAGCACAGATTGAAGCATAATTTTTTCACTTTTAAAATTTTTCTTATTTTTTGCAATGTAGATAATATAAAATATGTTCTGCCTGATTTCACATATATAATTAATATCATGTTGCTTGTCTTCTCAATGGGTAAGGGGGGCACTGGACAAAGGAAGAAAATTCTAAACTGAATTTTTTTCTAAAAGATGAATTTTGAAAATAAATAATAAATTTACTTAAAAAGAAAAGAAAACATGAATGTAAGCAAAAATACCCATGTGATATAATTGCTGCTAATATGCTAACATCTATTGTAGAGAATTTTTATTAAAAAAACTTGGCATACTCTGAAATAAGTCGACTAATACTTTTGCTTGATGACATCAATGCAAAGGTAGGCACAAGTGGAAAACATGAAATAAAATAAAGGGTACAGGCTACTTAGAAGGGTCAAGATGATGATGATGATGATGTGATGGTGATGACGATAAAGGCTTAAAAGCTACATCTAGGTCCAGATTTGCATGAATAATGAATCATGTGAAGTGGTTGTATCATTCAAATTTGCACTGCATATTTCCATTGATCAGGAACAAATTACCACATTATAAATTAAATTTAAATTTATAAATTTTAGAAAATACTTAAGTGCCTTTTATGTGCCAGGCATATGCTAAGCACTGAGGATACAAAAAGAGGTAAAAGATAAGCCCTGCCCTCAAAGAGCTCACAATCTTATAGTAGAGACCAACATAAAGATAAATATATACCAAGTGAGTTATATGCTGGATAAATAGGAAATAAGTAAAAGAGGGAAGGCATTGGAATCAAGAGGGGCTGGAGAAGGCTTCCCCTAGAAGATGGGATTTTATTTGGGACTTAAAGGAAACCAGGGAAGTTGGTAGAGAGCAAATTTGAATATATGTGACTTTTTCATGGGATTCATTATTTGTACTAATTTGGATCTAGCTGTCCTTAGAAGCATAATTAACATTAATAATAATAATGACATTTAGGCCTTTCAATTGTGTCTGACTTTTTATGATCCCATTTGGGGTTTTCTTGACAAAGATACTGGAGTGGTTTGCCATTTCCTTCTCCAGTTCATTTTATAAATGAGGAAACTGAGGCAAACAAGGTTAAGTGACTTGCCAGGGTCACACAGCCAGTAAGTGTATGAGGCCAGATTTGAACCCAGCTCTTCCTGACTCCAAGTCCAGTGCTCTATCTATTGCACCGCCTAGCTAATAAAAATATAATAAATTTCATCTATGGTGTTTTAGTGTTTGCAAAGCACTTTATACATAATATCTCTTCCCCACAGGAATCCTAGAAAGTTTATAGATAAGGAAATTAGGGCAGATAGTAGTTAAGTGACTTAACTGGATTTATACTGCTAGGGAGCTTGAGGGAAGATTCAAACTCAGATATTCCTTTCTGCAAGTCCAATACTCCTCTTTGCCAACCAGCTACTTCTTAATGTTTCTGTATCATGAATACCATTTTTCAGAAGACAGTCTGAAAACACTGGCCATATAAAGCACCAAAAGGCATCACAATAAAGGTGAAATTGACTATATTTTAAAGATCAGGAAATGATTCATTACTTAAGTGGAAACTCTATCAGTATCAGTTGTCTGTGTGCAATTTGACCATTGACTAGGCACAATAAGGTCAAATAAACGTCCGACTAGAAGAAAGTCTAAAAATAAAACATTGTAAACAATTGAAACAGCTCCAACTTGTCCTGTTCAAACACTGGGAAACACAAAGGCTTAGCTAATGTAAATATTTCCCCCAATAAAGAGGTGCCCAGACATTACCTTAACAAGCAAATACTTGATCTTTCTGAAAAGCAGAAAGACATCATAGCTAAGGGCAACATGAGTTGAATCTAAACTAATTTCTAAAACATTTACAGGAAAGATTACAAGCAGTATTAGCTTGTTAAACAGTGAAGGGTGGTGGAAATGTAAATAAGTCCAGACAATGTGCTATGAGAACCAAGTGAGCTACATCATCCCCAAAACATTCATAGACAGAACTGGCAGGAGAATAACAAAGATGTATTTAAACAGAATAATTTGTCAACATTCATCAAGAGGAGCAACTCTTGGAGAGAAACGGCCCACCAATCTTTCTAACACTGACACTGGCTGCCACCAACAGAGTAGGAAAGCCAGCTCAGATGAAGAATTGAGGCATCCCTAAGGAGATACAGGGAAGTGGCATGTGCCACACGGGTTAAATCACCATGACCACCTTCCCCCAGACCCACACAGAGATAGTTCAGGATTCTATGTGCCAAAGACCCAGAAATAGTAATTCTCTCCAGAATACCAGCAGGAGAAGTGAGCTCTTCCAGATGTTCTTGTTAGCACATAATATTGTGCTGATTGAATCAAACAAAAATAATGAAAAATTCCCAAAGCCGGATTATGACATGCCATTGAGTAGCAAATCCATTGAGCCAATATGACAATGTATACAATCTCAGAGCAAACACTGGTTTGAGCCTAGACCCTAACTAGAAGAGAGGAGACTGGATTGCATTTGGAAAATTATATAGTATCTTTTAATAAGGCCAACTTGTTTCCCAAAATAAAGACATAATTTAATAAATTCAGATGTTCCCATAACAATGCTGATGATTGCAAATGCTGAAATAATAAAATCTCTGAGTAATAAAATTACAGTTGACCCCACAGGCAAATGGAGAGACATATGCTAAACCCAAGTTCATTGCAGCATATTTCCAATGATGCAAAAAGTAGCTAAAGTATATCATTTAGGGAATGTATGATGAGACAATGAAGCGGGCCACTAATAAAAATGGAAAGAGTACTGTTAAAGTCAAAAGAATTGGATTTGAATTCTGCTTAAGATACTTGCTAGCTATATGATCCGTGGCTACCTCAAGGCTCAATCTCTTCATCTGAAAAAATGTGGACAATGATAGTTTTACCATTTATTTGAGAATGTTGTTGTGCATACTTCTCAAATATTGTTGTGTGGCATGAGCAACAGATGGGCAGCCTGAGTGCTGGGCTGATATCCACAAAATTTAAAAATAGCTAGAGAAATAACACCAACCTATCTAAGTATCTAACGATAGCTCCTCTTGCACAAAAGGTATGGATGGATGGTACCCTGCTCTGATGGAAGGAATTCTTGCATTTATGAGATTACAGATACATTTATATATCAAGAAACAAAATAAAAATGGCTTTTTCAATCTCATGAAGTCAGTTGAGGTAAGGCATAATGGAAAGAGGATTGGACTTCAAAGCAGAACCCAAAAGAACTGGGTTCCAATTTTGGCTGTTACCCTTACGAGCTCTGTGACTATGATCGGACTTCAGTTTCTTCATTTGTAAAATGGAAACAGTAATACTTCAAAACCTAATTCTCAGGTTTTGAGAACCAAATAAGATAATTTGTTAAACATATTACACAAATGTCTACCATTATTATGACTTTGGAAAAGCAAATTTGCACATAAAACAGAAAAAGACAATGAAAACAGTTGGCTTGTGGTGGCATAAAAACTCATCATTGGATGAAAATTGTGTGAAAATAAGATAATTTGGATTTTAGGAAGTTGGCTAAGGATGGTGAGTTGTGAAATTTCTATTTATCCTGTAGTATCACAAAAACAAGTCTATGTAAGACTGTTGAGACCTTTTTCCAAATTTCCTTCAGTGGTTAAAAGAACATCTTACCTTGTAACTAGGAAGCCTTGGACAACTCACCTAATATACCTAACCCTCATCTTTGCAAGAGGAATACCAATACTTACAAAACATACTTCATATGGTTTTTATGAGAAAAATTGTTTGTGAACCTTAAAGAGTTCTTTAAATGTGAGTTGTAATTAAGTGTAGGCTGCCATATATATACCTCAATGTTCTCCCAGTAACTCCACTTTGGTGTATCCAAAATCAAGCTTATTCTATCCCTACCACTACCACTGCCATTGACTTCCTTCTGGTTCTGTTTTATTTTCTGTCTGTGGAACCACTATTCCCCCATTTTCACATGTTTAAAACATTGGTGTTATCATCTTTGAGTCTTTTGTCTGCCTTACCTCCATTGCATTGTGGGTAAATGGTAAAGTTATTATTTTTTCAAATGAAGAGATTGAAACTTGAGAAATCCAAGTAAATGTGCCCAGGATCATATAGCTAGCAATACTGTTTTTTTGCCTTTTTTTACCTCCAGTATTTAGCACTGTGCTTGGCATAGAGTAAGTGCTTAATAAATGCCTATTGGCTAACCAATTCATCTCACATATATGATTAGTTATCAAATCCTACCAATTCTACCTCTATATATCTCACCTCCATCAACTCCCCTCTCTTCCAATTGCTACCACCCTAGTATAGGCCTTTATTAGCCAGAGCTTTTGCAGTAGCCTCCTAATAGGTCTCACTGCCTCCATTCTCTTCCTCTTCACCAATCCATACTTTGTGCAGTCACTAAATCAATCTTCCTTTATGCATTTCCTCTGCTCAAAAACAGTGACTTCCAAATAGCTTCCAAGTAATGTACTAACTCCTTTGTTTGGCATTTGAACATCTCTATTAAACTGGGCACTATGCTACTTCTGTAGCCTTATCTCCTGCTGTTCCCCTCCTTATACATTGTGCTCCAAAGAAATTAAACTACATACTGCTCCTCAAATATACCCTGCGATTTTCCTACCTCCATGCCTTTGTTCATATTATTCCTTACATCTGGAATATTCTACCTTCCCACTTCACCTTCAACTCTTGAATTCCTACCCATCCCCAATATTTAATCCAAATATTATCTCTATCCAGGAAGGCTGCCCCAACATTTTCCACCAATAACGACACTTTCTTCTTCCGAACTCATAACACTATTTTTACCAATCTAATGCACTTATCATATATTGAATAATATCAGTGTCAAATCATTCAAGGTTCAGGGACTGTATCAGTAAGGCAATAATAACAATACAGATGATAATTGTCAAAATGCCTATGTATCGCAAAATATACGAGATTCTCCACATAGAAAGTAGAAAAAGTAAACCATTTATTCAGACATCAGAGAACCATGTCCCATAAGCCATCTGCCCAATCCATCACAGCAGCAAAGAATTCAATACATAATATCACAGAATGGAGCCTTACCATCCCAAAACCTCTCTGCCCCCTGCTGGGGCCTTCCCACGAAACAATTAAAACTTACAGTACAGCTATCACAGGTCAGCTCTCTTTCCCTCAGCTCTGTCTTCACCACCATAACTGCTCTCTCAGCATTTCCTGTGACACAACTTCCCTTTCCTCTCAGCAAGCTTCTCCTACCACATGTGACAGGCTTCCTGTGATATAAGCAGGTCACATGGCCTATTAATGGGTGGGAAAGATCTTCAAATATAAACCGCTATTACAGAGACCAATTGTTATCTAAAGTTTTGTATCTCCCCCAGTGCTTAGAACAATATTCTGAACATAGTAGGTGATTAATAAATATTTATTGAATTGAATTTGTTGAGGCAGTTAATTTATTCAGCAATCCAGTGTCAAACTACACAATCTTAGTTCTAGTAATCCTTAATTGGAATTTATGACCATTAAATGAATAATCCCTTATTTTTCACTACAGTAGAGACAATCCTATTCCAGACTCTTTTTCTAGAATCTTCTATTCTCTGTTGTGTCTCAAAAGCTTGTTCTACTTGGCATGATGTTTACAAATGAGAGTAAAATATAGCAGGATGTCAGATGGACAATTAGGAAGAGTAGAAAAGCCTTAATGTGAGAACTAAAAGAATGTATCAGATATTGAATGTATACCCATACTACCAACACCCCTGGCCTAGACTCCTGAATCCCTATTTCCTTAATTTTAGGAAAAATAGACCTGTGAGTTCATTGATAAAGGTGGAACTCCTGGATGAGGAAACTACTAATGCAAGGTGGCATCTTCTCTGCAATTCATCACTTTAGAAAGTTTCCTAGGACACTAGAAGAATAGGTGGCTTGCCAAAGATCACTCAGCCAATATATATTAAGATTAAGACTTGAACCCAGGTCTTCCCAACTCTCAGGCCAGCTCTCATCTCTTACACTACAGCAGCCTCTGCTTCAAGTGTATAGATGCTTCAAGCTTCTTCTTTAAGTCGTTGTTGTTCACTTGTTCGTCATGTCCAACTCTTGGTGACCCCATTTAGGGTCTTCTTGACAAAGGTACTATAGCTGCTTGCCATTTCCTTCTCTAGCTCATATTCCAGATGAAGAAACTGAGGCAAACAGGGTTAAGTGACTTGCCCAGGGTCACACATCAGTGTCTGAGGCTGGATTTGATCTCACAAAGATGGATGACTCTTCCTGACTCCAGGTCCAGCAGTCTATTGACTGTGCCACCTAGTTGTCAAATTTATAGATACTTTTTAATAGGTTTTTAGCCTGTCCATGTCCATATCATCACAAATTAGTTGGATCTAATTTACTGAGGCTTTACTATAGGAAAATACCTATGGTTTAGGTAGGATGTGAAGGTTTGGGTTTGAGGAAGAGATTTCTGGCATCAAAAACAGCAGACATTGGTGCTTATAGCAGCAATATCTCTAGACCCAGCCATTATTTCGTGAAGTTTCATATCCTGGAAAGTGTCTGGGGGTCAAGTTCAGACCATACAAATGACAAGAGGGTATCCTTGTCGAAAGTTTTTGAACTGAAAGGGGAGGATGAAGGAAAAAAAATACTGTCTAGATACAGTATATCCACTGAGCTAGATATCATAAAGAACAGCAACACTATTGGAAAAATTATAATTGAGACAAACAGAATTTCACAGACCATAAAATCCAAGAAAGTAGCTGTTAGATTTATGTATGTGTGTGTGTGTATACACAAAATATAATCAGGAAGTGATCCTAATGTAAGAAAACAAACCTGACCACACAGGTGTTATGAAAACTTGTTATGATGAAACCCATGGTGGGAATACATACAGTCTTGGAAAAGTATACTTTGTTCAAATGAAACAGATTAGGTAAAAGGAAGAAGTGTTTAGCAACACTGGGTATTAGGAAGATATTCAAATATGACTAACCCCGGGATACTCAGGCAAGAGGTATATTAGAAAATGATTTGGGTTGAGATCAACAGAAACTAAAACAAAAGGATGTTATCAGTAAAATATTCCAGAGACCACATGAAAGTTTAGGAAATAAATTTTTAAAATGAGCACAGAGGCATGATAGAGTTTCATTGAGCGACTTCACCTATCCATATATCTGTTGCAGTACTCTTTCTGCCAAAAGCAAGGAAGCATCTTTTACTTGCTTTAATGATAATTTCATCATTAGTGGAGGAATCAATGAGGAGAAAAGTCTATGCTCAATTTATTTCTCACCAGTAGAGAAATTTGTACTTTAATGGAAATGATGAAAATCTTGGGCAGATGGGAAAGGAAATGACCATCGCATCTTAGTGTTTGTGAATGCTAGATTTTGGAAGAAGAGATTCCTGAAGATTCATAGGAAGGATCCCAAAGCCTAAAACTCTAATTTGGAAGAAATGCAAAGTCCTCAAGAGTAAAATTCAAAAGAAACATTTTATTTAAGGAGAAAAAATGGATGAGACTAATGTGGTTACATAAAGGGCTCCCCAACCAACTTAGGTTTGAAAAATGCATGTAAAGGTAGAAACAAGAATAGATAATAGAGGATGAATACAGTAGCTTGGCATAGTAATATGAAACTCATTAAAACTGAGAGTGAGCTGAGGTTGATGAGGATAGGTAATTGCAACAAATAGAATTTGGTGGTATTTTTAACTATATTGGGGGAAAGGAGGACAATTGAAAAAGGGATAAGACTTCTGCTTGTGATGGATCTAATGAAGAGAACTCATCAAAAAGAGAAGGCAGAGCTGGTTAATTTTATTTTTCTTTCTCCTCCATAAAGGAAAATAATATTTAGATTGGAAATGACAAAATAAAAATACTTAATATGACTTGATACCCAAGATAAATATGGACATAATAGGAGATCTTCTAGCTGACCTTGATAATTCAATTCACCTGACTCAGAAAAACTACATCCTTGAGTACTGAGAGTACTGGCAGACATGACTGCTAAGTCACCATCAGTAACCTTTGAAAGCTCATAAAGAACAGAAGAGGTAGCACAGAAAAAAGACAAATATTATGCTGATTTTCAAAAGAGAGAAGAGAATGGATTCTGCATGTTATATAACCCAATGAGCTTGGCTTCAATCCCTGGGAAAATTCCAGAATAAAATGTTAAAGAGATAGTTAACTAATGAACTTCTAGAAAAGAAAGTGGTAATCATAATGGAGCCCAAAAGGCTCTATCAAGAATAGATCTTGCCATATTAACCTTACGTCCTTTTTTGACAAACCAGTAAACATAAATCTAGTTTATCTAGATTTTAACAGTATAGTTGATAAAGTCCTTCTGCCATTTTAGGGAAAATGTTGGAAAATATGGGTTAGATGATAGCACAGCAAGTTGGATGGGACACAGTTATATGCTTAGATTCAAATACACATTAATAATAGCTAACATTTAGGGGCAGCTAGGTGGCGCAGTGAGTAGAGCACCAGCCCTGAAGTCAGGAGAGCCTGAGTTCAAATCCGGCCTCAGACACTTGACACACTTACTAGCTGTGTGACCTTGGGCAAGTCACTTAACCCCAATTGCCCTGCTTTCCTCCCTGCAAAAAAAAAATAGTAATTTCTCAAAAAAAAAATAATAGCTAACATTTATGTAGAGCTTACTATGTGCCAGACACTGTGCTATGCATTTTACAATTATTATTTCATTTGATCCTTACAACAACTTTGGGAAATAGGTGGTATTATTATCATTTTTACAAATGAGGTAGCTGAGACAAAGGTTAAGTGCCTTGCCCAAGGCATAAATCTCAGACTAAGTGTCTGAAGCCAAATTTGAACTCAGGTGTTCCTGATTCCAGGTCTGGCATTCTACCCACCACACTATATTACTGGTTTATAATCAGTTGGGAAGGAATCCCCCAGTGACCTGTGTTTGATGCCTTAACTCTTTAACATCTTTATCAATGATTTGTATAAAAACAGAGATGGTATCCTTATCAAAGTTACAGATGACATAAAAGTAGAGAGTGAGGCCTGATAGATTCAGGATCCAAAAATGTTTTGAAAGACTAGAGTAAATCTATGAAGGATAACTATCACTCTGGATGACAGTGAGGATCCAAGATGTTTATGGGCTAGACCACTAAGCTAGCCTTTTAAAAAATTCATCATTTATTATTATTATTATTTTTAAAATTTTGAGTTTCAGATTCTTGCCCTTGCTCCAGATCCTTTCCCACCCATTGGGAAGACAAGCAATAAGATATCCATTATACATGTGAAATATGTGAAACATATTTCCATATTAGCCATCTTAAAAAAAAGAGCAAGTAAAAAAAGTGAAAAAAAAAGTATGCTTCAATTTGTACTCAGAGTTCATCAGTTCTCTCTCTAGAGGTGGATACCTTTTTTCATCATGAGCCCTTCAGGATTGTCATGGATCATTGTATTGATAAGTGTAGCTAAGCCTTTCACAGTTGATCATCATTACAATATTACTGTTATTATGTACAATGTTCTCCTGGTTCTGCTTTGTGATATATGGCTGTAATCACCTTGCTAGTGTTTTATTTATAATTTTTGCATCAATATTCATTAGAGAAATTGGTCTATGGAGGTGGACCCAAGATAGCAGAGTAAAGGCAGAGACTCACCTGAGCTCTCCCCCAAACCCCTACAAATACTTTTAACTTATGAGTCTAAACAAATTCTACAGAGGCAGGATCCACAAAAAGATAGAAACAATTTTCCAGGCCAAGACAATTTAGAAGACCAGCAGGAAAGGTCTGTTGCACCAGGGTGAGAGAGAAGTGCAGCCCAGTGCAGACTGGGTCCCAGCAAACCAGGAGCAGAACTTGAGAAGACTGAATCAGTGGCAGCAGTGATGCTTTTTAGACTTCTCATCCTACAGATCGTAAGGGGATCAGAGAGTGAGTCAGAAGGAGATTAACAGGGGTCCCTTTGGTGGCATCAAGGACAGGACTCTCTTGCATTGCCTATACTTCAATCTGGGTCACACTTCTGTGCCTTAGTCCCAGTGCAAGGAGGAGCACTAGTATAGGAGAGGTTGTGCCCACAGGGGAGTGGGGATCCTCCTCAGAGTTCCAGAGCAGAAAAAAAGTGCTTGTGGTCACTCACAGACCAGTGCACAGTGCAGGAGAGTAGTAACCACACCTCTCCCTATATCATGCCACCTTAGAAGAGGCAAAAACTCAGAGGTCCCCAGAATTATTTTGGAAAACAGCTGCACAAAGTTCCTGAAGCTTGGGAAAGTGAGCTGTGGAAGCAGAGTCCTACTTTAACAAAGAGTTAAAAGTGAAGAAATAGGCCGAGGAAATGAACAAACAACAGAAAAAATTCTGACCATAGAAAGTTACTATGGTGACAAGGAAGATCAAAACACACATTCAGAAGAAAACAATAAGGTCAAAATTCCTGCATCCAAAGCCTCAAAGACAAATATGAATTAGTCTCAGGCTATGGAAGACTTCAAAAAGGATTTTAAAAATCAAATAAGAAAAGGAGAAGAAAAATTGGGAGGAGAATTGAGAGTGAAGGAAGAAAAATCATGAAAAACAGTCAACAGCTTGTTAAAGGAGGCACAAAAAATACTGAAGAAAATAAAACCTTATAAACAGAATAGGCCAAATGGTAAAAGAGGCACAAATATCCAGTGAAGAGAAGAATGCCTTGAAAAGCATAATGGCCAAATGGAAAAAGATATATAAAAATTAACTAAAGAGAAGAACTCCTTAAAAAAGTAGAATTGGCCAAATAAAAAAAGAATGTACAAAAGCTCACTGAAGAAAATAGTTCCTTAGAACTTAGAATTTGGCAAGTGGAAGCTAATGACTTTAGGAAACATCAAGAAGCAATAAAAACAAAAGAAGGAAAAAATATAACAAAGTGTGAAACACCTCATTAGAAAAACCACTGACCTGGAAAATAGATCCAGGAGAGACAGTGTAAAAATTTTGGGACTACCTAAGTCATTATAAAAAGAGAGCCTAGACATCATCTTTCAAGATTAAGGAAAACTGACAGGATATTCTAGAACCAGAGGATAAAATAGAAATTGAAGAAATCCACCAATCATCCTGAAAGAGATTCCAAAATGAAAACTCTCAGGAATATTATAGCCAAATGACAGACCTCCCAGATCAAGGAGAAAAACTAATTGGCCAAAAAGAAACAACTCTTGTATCATTGAGCCACAATCAGGATAACTCAAGATTTAGCAGCTTATACATTAAAGGATCAGAGGGCTTGGAATATGATGTTCTAGAAGACAAAAGACCTAAGATTATATCCAAGAATTACCTACACAGCAAAACTGAGTATAATCCTTAAGAGGGGAAAACAGATATTCAACAAAATAGAGGACTTTCAAGCATTCATAATAAAAGGACCAGAGCTAAATAGCAATTTTGACTTTCAAATACAAGATACAAAAGAAGCAAAGAAAGGTAAACAAGAAAGAGAAAGGGATTCAATGAGGTTAATGGGTTTATATTCCTACATGAGGAAATTATATTTATAGCTATGAAAACTTTCTTGTTATTAGGGCAGTTAGAAAGAGTATTAATAGACAGAAAGCAGAAGCATGAGTTGAATATGGTGGTATGATTATCTAAAAAAAAAAATTAAGAGATGAGAAAGAAGAATGCACTGGGACAAGAGGAAAGAGAGAGGTAGAATGGGATAAATAATCTGACATAAAAGAGGCCTGAAAGAGATTTTACAATGGAGGGGGAAATGGGGGAAGTGGGGAAGGGAGCACATGAACCTTACTTTCATTGGAATTGACTCAAAGAGGAAATAATATACACACTCAGTTGGGTGTAGAAATCTATCTTACTATACAGGAAAGAAGGAAGGGAAGGGGATAATAGAAGAGATGCCAATTTAGGGGAGGTAAAAGGCAGAAGAAAAACACTTTTGAGAATAAACAGGGTAAGAAGAAAAGAGGGGGAGTTGGATAAACAGGGAAAATAGGATGGAGGGAAATACATAGTTGGCAATCATTATTGTGAAAAAATTACAGTGAGTTTCTCTGATAAAGACTTCATTTCTCAAACATATAGAAAACTGAGTCAAATTTATAGAAATAGGAGCCATTCCTCAATTGATAAATAGTCAAAGGATATGAACAGGCAGTTTTCAGACAAAGTAATCACAGCTATCTATAGTCATAGAAATGCTCTAAATCACTATTAATGAGAAGAATACAAATTAAAGCAACTCTGAGCTACTACCTCACAGCTGTCAGATTGGCTAATATGACAGAAAAGGAAAATGACAAATGTTAGAGGGGCTGTGGGAAAATTTAAACACTAATATACTACTGGTGAAGTTGTATACTGATTCAATCATTCCAGAGAGCAATTTGGAACTATACCCAAAGGTCTGTAAAACCATGCATACCCTTTGACCAAGCAATACCACTACTAGGTTTATATACCAAAGAGATTAAAAAACAGAAAAGAAAAGGACCTATGTGTACAAACATATTTATAGCAGCTTTTTTAGTTGTGATAAAGAATTGGAAATTGAAGGGATACCCATCAATTGGAGAACAGCTGAGCAAGTTCTGATATATGACTGTGATGGAATGCTATTATGCTTTAACAAATGATGAGCAGGATGCTCTCAGAAAAAGAAAATGGAAAGACTTACACGAACTGATGCAAAGTGAAATGGGCAGAACCAGAAAAACATTGTACACAGTAACAACAATATTGTACAATAATCTACTATGAATAACTTAGCTATTCTCAGCAACACAATGATCCAAAACAATTCTGTAGGACTTACGATGAAAAATGCTATCCATCCCCAGAGAAAGAACTGGTAGAGCCTGAATGCAGATCAAAGATGCCTTTTCTTTACTTTACTTTTAGGGGTTTCCTTTTTGTTTTCTCTCACAGAATGACTTACAGGAAAAATGTGTTTTGTATGACTACACATGTATAACCTATGTCAAATTGCTTGCTTTCTCAATGGGGAGGGGGGAGGAGGAAGATAATTTGGAACTCAAAATTTGAAAAAAAAATAGAATGTTAAAGTTGTTTTTACATGTAATTGGGGGAAAATAAAATGTTAAATAAGAAAAAAAAAAGAAATTGGTCTATAGATTTCTTTCCCTGTTTTGACTCTCTCTGGTTTAAGTACAAAAACCATATTTGCATCAAAGAAGGAATTTGGTAGGAGTCCTTATTTACCAAGTTTATTTTTTATAGTTTACATAGCATTGGAATTAATTGTTCTTTAAATGTTTGGTAGAATTCACTTGTAAATCCATCTAGTCCTAGGGATTTTTTCTTATGGAATATATTTATGGCTTGTTCAATTTCTTTTTTCTAAGATAGAATTATTTAAGTATTCTATTTCCTCTTCTGTTAATCTGGTAGTTTCTATTTTTGTAAATATTCATAAATTTCTTTCTTTTTTTGGAGGGGGGAAGGCAGGGCAATTGGGGTTAAGTGACTTGCCCAAGGTCACACAGCTAGTAAGTATGTCAAGTGTCTGAGGCCGGATTTGAACTCAGGTCCTCCAGACTCCATGGGCCGGTGCTCTACTCACTTTGCCACCTAGCTGCCCCCAAATATTCATCAATTTCACTGAGATTGTCAGTTATATTAGAATATAATTTGTCATATTATCTCCTAATAATTGCTTTAATTTCATTTTCATTTGTGGTACCTTCTATCACTTTTATCATTTTTGATACTGGTAATTTGATTTTCTCCTTTTTTTTAATCTAAGTAACTAATAAATTCTCTATTTCATTGTTTTTCCCCAGAAAACAGCTCCTAGTTTTATTTTTTAGTGCGACATGTTTTTTTAACTTTCAATTTTTTTCATCTCTCCTTTGATTTTCAGGATTTCTATTTTGGTGTTTAGTTGGGGGTTTTATTTTGTTCTTTTTCTAGTTTTTTTAATTACATGCCCAATTCATTGATCTGCTCTTTCTCTTTTGTATTGATGTAAGCATTTAGAAATATACATTTTCCCCTAAGTGTTTTGTCTATATTCCCCCAAGTTTTACTATGTTGTCTCATTGTTGTCATTATCTTTAATGATATTACTGACTGTTTCTATGATTTGTTCTTTGACCTACTCATTTGTTCCTCACAACAACTCTGGGAAGTAGGTGTTATTATTATCCCCATTTTACAGATGAGGAAACTGAGGCAAACAGGGTAAAGAAACTTGTGCAGCTAGTAAGTGTCTAAGGCCAGATTTAAATTCAAGTTTTCCTGACTCTAGGCCCAGTGCTCAATCCATAGCACCACCTAGCTGCCCCAACCATTAGAGCTGTCCAAAAGTGGAATGGGATGCCTCAGGAGGAAATGGATTCTGCCTTACACAAGGTCTTTAAACAAAAACTATATGATGACTTGCTAGATTTGTTGTCAAAAAGAGTCTTCGTGTATGGATTGGACTAGATGGACGCCATTGTCTTTACTTTGAGATTCTGTGATGGTTGTATGCGATTCTGCCAAAATGAGAAAATTTTGGTTTCATGGCACAAAAAGTAATAACTGAAATCATTTCTAACTTAGGCCGAAAAATACTGACTCATGAAATATCAGGACAATTTTAATCTAGCTTGTTGGTCACCTTGTCTTCATAAAATTTTTAAAAGTCTGTATAATACAGAGGTGGCTAGGTAGTTCAATGCATAGTACGCTGGGTCTGAAATCATGAAGACAAGTTCAAATCTGGACTCAGACACTTAGTAGTCCTGTTATATATACTGGGCAAATCACTTAAACAATATCTGACTCAGTTTCCTCAACTGTGAAATGGCGATAATAATAGCACTTACTTCCCAGGGTTTTGTGAGGATAAAATGGGACAATATTTGTAAAATGCTTAGCACAGCGCCTGGCACACAATAGACACTTTTGTTGTAGTTCAGTTGTTTCATTCATTTCTTTTTTTTTTAATTTTTAATTTATTTATTTATTTTTAGTTTACCACACACGGTTCTACATAGTTTTGAGTTCCAGATTTTCTCCCCTCGCTCCCCAAGACGGCATGGAATCTCATATAACTGTCATGTATAACTTCGCATTGAATTAATTTATGCACTAGTCAAGTTGTGGAGAAGAATTTTGACCAATGGAATGAATCATGAGAAAGAAGAAACAGAACCAAAAAAAAAAAAAACAACCCAAAAACAAAAACAAAAGAGAAGCAAAAAAGGCGAGCATGTAGTACGCCTCGATCTGTATTCAAACTTCACAGTTCTTTCTCTGGATGCAGATAGCATTCTCCATTGGGTATAGACCAATATCTTACACCATATACCAAAATAAAGTTTCATTCATTTCTAACTCTTCATTAACCTGTTTGAGGTTCTCATGGCAAAGTGCTGGAGTGGTTTGCCATTTCCTTCTCCAGCTCACTTTCCAAATAAGGAAACTAAGGCAAAGAGGGTTAAGGGACTTGTACAAGATCACATGGCTAGTAAGTGTCTGAAGCTAGATTTGAACTCATGTCTTTCTGGCTCCAGAGCTGGCACTCTAGCTATTGCACCACCTAGCTGCCCCAGTAGATATTTAATAAAAGCCTATTTCCTTCCTTTCTAATGTGTTTTGTGCTACAGAATTGTGTGCTATCATCAACAGCATAGTCATTATTTTGCTGTTACTTTTACTTGAATGGCATGCTCCAGAACATGTCTAAATATGTTACTTGAAGAGTGATCAGGTCATATAATGATAATCATGCTTTTACTAGCATCCCCAAAAATGAGCAAAGCATTTTGTAGGGTAGTCACAAGCAGAGGCTCAGCATTCAGATAGTACATTTTGTAACACCTGAACCTTTGCTTAAAGCAAAAGATCCTCTTTTTCCTTGCCTGTCCTGTCATGTTTACTATCATGCTTATCATGGATTCTAGCCCCTGTAGTGATAAGCACTATTTAAATTCATAGATTGACTTCTTTAGTTACTTATTATGTCCCCCTAATGCTTTAGAAATGAGTCTGGGTATGAAGAGGTAAAAGGTTGAGGGGTGATCGACACCCCGAAATATTGACGCACTGGGTCCTGCCAAAAGAATTCGACTCAAGCCTTCTCAGCCAAGGGAAAAGAGAAAGTTTATTAGGGATTCACCACAATGGGCTGTCTTAAGAAATCCTCCCACCTTGTGATGCCTGTTTCCACAAGCGGGCCAGATTCAACCTACTGAATTAGATTGAATCTGAGCACCTTCATGGAGGCAAGATGGAGATTATATACACAAAGATTGTAGGAGGGATTGAGGGGTGGTCTGGGGTGACTAGAGGAGGGGTTTAGGGAGGGTCTTGAGGGGAAGTCCAAGGAGGGCAAGGTGAGGTAATGGGATTAAGGGTGGGAAGTAGCTGCACAACAAAGGGCAAGGCTAGGTAGAGATTTGGGCCTAATGATAATGTGAGGCTTGTGGCCTTAGGGGAAGGCCAGATCCAGTTGGAAGATTCAAGGACAGTTCAAGGGGGCTCCCAGAGACTGTATTCCAGATTCAAGGGGGTTCCCAGAGACTGTGCCCTCATCAGGTAGTCCTGCTTTGGGAAGGTACTGGTCTCATTTTCTTTAATGCACATGAACTGTGTTGCTGCTTTTAAGATGTTATGGCCCCAGAAATAGTAGATATCATTGATTTCTAGTCTAGTGGCTCTTTAAATTGCAATCCTTTTCTCCTTGGGTAGAAATAAGGTAAAGCAATTTGATAATAAGAAAAGAGTAAGTGAAGTTCTCATATTGTTCAGCCTTCCAACTATTGGAATGAACAATTTATGCGATGGGATAAGAGTTGCTGAAGTGTGGCTTCTAGCTATAAGGTTGAAGAGTGATTGTGCAGCTTCAGAATACTCACCAAACTCTCATTTTGCCCAGTGGGATAGTTTGAATCCCATCACAGCTAAATGTTGAACCAAAAGTACAAAGAATTGCTAGCGCATTTGGGGAGGCTGGGTGGAGCTTTCCAAGTATGAAGCTTTTGAAGGTGAGATTCCCAAGAGTATTGCTCCATGCAATGAATGATGTAATAGGTGATGTCCTGAGAGTCTGGAGTGCCTTTAAGGAGATACCTTCATCAAGACAACCCTACAGGCTTTTACACAAATACCTGAACAATTCCCAAAAAGATTCCCCAAAGGCAAAAGTAGGTTTCAATAATGGCTTTTGTCAGCCTTTAAACAGTAAGTGACCACTTTATAACTCACATTTATCAATTCATTCTATTACCAATATCTATTAAGTTTCTATTCTGTGCAAAACATTTTCTTAGGTGCTAGGGAAAATGAGGGATTTATATTAAATGTGATTTGTTCTCACAAATAAAGATAAGCCTAATTAATTTGAGAATTATTCATTGCTCAAGGGTAGGCCAAGTCAATATAACAAAAATGGCAATATTTCCTAAAAATTTACTTAACTCAGTGCCATACCAACAAATACCTGGTATATGCTAAGAAGCTCAAAAGAAATAATGAGAAAAAGTGAGAAGGAAGAGGGAGGCCTATGAGTACGAGATCTCAAAATATACTACAATCATCAAAACTTTAGTACTATTTAAGAAGTAGGGAGGTCTATCTGTGGAACAGACTAGGTATACAACATGTAGAAGCATAATAGCACAGTAACTTACTTTTAATAAAGCCAATGACCACAGCTACCTGGGTGGGGGGGGGCAGGGTGGAGAGGAGGAAGACTATTCTGTAACACTACTGGGAAAATTGGAAAGCAGTCTTGACAGAAACCAGGTATAGACCAACATCTCACATCATACACCAAGATAAGCTCCAGATGGGAACATGATTTAGACATAAAGAGTGACATCATAAACAAATTAAAGCAACAAGAAATACATAACCTTTCTGATATATGGATTAAAAAAGAGCTCATGACCAAAAAAGGAACAGAGAAGATCATAAAAGATAAAATGGACAATTTTATTTGTGTAAAATTAAAAAGGTTTTGATCAAACAAGACCAATATAGTTAAAATTATAAAGGAAATGAATAACTGGGGGAAAAGATCTTGGCAATAAGTTTCTGTGATATATAAGGGATCAGTCTAGATAGACAAGAATAAGATCCATTTTCCAAATGAGAAAATGATCAAAGGATGTGGACAGGCAGTTCTTTTTTCCTTTTAAATAGCATTTTACTCTTCTAATTACATGTAAAGACAGTTTTTGACATTCATTTTTAAAAATTTTCTGAGTTCCAAATTTTCTCTCCACCTCCCTCACTTCCTTCCTCCCTAAGATGGTAAGCAATTTGATGTAGGTTATACATGTACAATAACATAAAATATATTTCCACCTTGTTCATGTTGTGAAAGAAGAAACAGACCAAAAGAAAAAAAATCTATGGAAAAACACAAAAATTGAAAATAGTATGCTTCAATCTGCATTCAGACTCCATCAATTCTTTCCCTTGATGTGTGGATAGCATTTTCCATCATGGGTCTTTTGGAATTGTCTTGGAACGCCATACTGCTGAAAAGAGCTAAGTCATTCATAGTTGATTATCACACAATGTTGCTATTACTGTGGACAATGCTTTCCTGGTTCTGCCCACTTCACTTTGCATCAGTTCATGTAAGATTTTCTGGGTTTTTTTTTCTCAAATCTGGACAGGCAGTTTTTAAGGTAAGAAATCCATGTCATTGGTAGTCATAGAAAAATGCTCCAAATCACTAATAATTAGAGAAATATAAATTATAAGTATAAATCAGATTGACAATTTAACAGAAAAATGAAAAATATAAAAGCTAGAAAAGAATTGAGAAAACAGATCAATGCGTTGTTGGAATTTGGAACTGTTCCAGCAATTCTGGAAAACAAAATGAAATTATGCCCTCAAATTTACTAAACTGTGCATACCGCTTGACGTAGTGATATCCCTACTAGGTCTATGCAGTGAAGAGATCAAAGAATTTTATGTATAAAAATATTTATAACAGCTCTTTTTTTGGTGGCAAAAAACTAGAAACTAAGGAAGCAGTCTTCAATGTGAAATGGTTAAAGAAGTATGGTATAAAAATGAAATTGAGATATATTATATAATAATATATGAAAATTATATAATACAAAATGACAATTCTGAAACCTAGGGAGATTCATATGAACTGATGTTGAATGAAGTGAACAGAACCAGAAGAGCAATTGATATAACAAAACTGTAAAGACAACTTTGAAAAACTAAGAACTAAGCAATGACCAACCATGATTCTAGATGACCCATAATGAAGCATGACAGTCACTTCATTCTAGGGTAGTGATGAACTCAGAGTGAAAAATTATAGATATAGATATAGGTATCGAGGTAGGTAGGTAGATAGATAGATACATAGATAAACAGATAGACAAATAGATGCATACATACAAACATACATACATAAATACATATATATATATATATATATATATATATATATAATTCTGAAATGACAAATGTGGGAATTAGTTTTGTTTGATCACGCATATTTATCACAAGAGCTTTGTTCTCTTTTCTTTTCATTAGTGGTGGTAAGTGGGAGAGAAAATACATTTTGTTAATTGAAATAAATCAAATTAAAAGAAAGAAAAATAGGGAAGAATAGGATCCCTTTCCTACTGAAACTTATAATTAGTCAAGTGCTAAGAAATACACGAACATACTTCTTCAATATTTTAAGATTACCTGATTTAATTGTGGCAGTATCCTCTAAAATATCCATTGCCACAAAGTCAAACCCCTTTAAGCTTGCTACATAATCTTTGAGAGTTTCTAGAAACAAAAAAAGTCATCACCCTACAGCCTAGCTGGGGATGAGTGTCTCTGAACTTAACTAGTCCTCAAATATCAGATGAATAAGCCATTTCCCAAACTGTACTCTCTACCTTGGCAGGACCTGCCAGGGCTTGGCATTCCATTGAAATGACCTAAGAGAACCCAAGGTCAATACCATGCCACAATGGATTTCCTTTCCTCTGAGATTACATTCATTTACATTCTGTGTATCTATTGTATTTACATGGTTGTTTATATGTTATCTCCTCTATTAGAATGTGAGTTCCTTGAGAGAAAGGATAAATTGTTTGCCTTTTCCCCCTAGGGTTTAACGCAGTGCCTAGCACGTAGTAAGTTCTTAATAAGTGTTTGTTGATATTATTGGGTTTTTTGCTGTTGATGATGAGGATGATGAAGATTTCAATGTTTAGTTACATAATAGACAATTATATCTGATAAAGAGCATTTAGAGTACTTTGTGCTCTACATTCAAAGCACTTTGTGAGGTTTAAGGTGGAAGAGGTTATTACCATCGTGGAGGAACCTGGAAGGGGTAGGAAGATAGTCTTTGATTTGGGGTTTGTGAATTTGTGAGAATTCAAAAGGTAAAAATGGGAAAGGTTAAGATTTCAGACTTAGGGAACATTGTAAATAAAAACAAAAAAGGTAGAAAAGCTAAGAAAGCACTCAAGGAATAAAATATTGTACAGTTTGGTTAGAATATCGAATACAGGGGGACAGAGCCAAGATGGCAGCTGAAAAGCAGGGACTAGTGTGAGCTCCCTGCTGAGTTCCTCCAAAAATCTATAAAAAATGGCTCTGAACCAATTCTAGAACTACAGAACCCACAAAAGAGCAGAGGGAAGCAGGGCTCCAGCCCAGGACAGCCTGGATGGTTCCTGAGTGAGGTATATCCCCCACGGAACTGGGAGCAGAGCAGAGTGGAGCAGAGCCCAACGTGGGCAGCACAGACCAACCAGACCAGGAGCAGGGCGGAGCAGGCCCTAGCGCCCTGAATCAGTGAGCTGTGTCAGTTGCCAGACTTCTCAACCCACAAACACCAAAGACAGTAGAGAACTGCAGAACCCACAAAATAGCAGAGGGAAGCAGGGCTCTAGCCCAGGACAGCCTGGATGGTCTCTGGGTGAGGTCTATCCCGCATGGAGCTGGTAGCAGAGCAGAGCGGAGCGGAGCAGAGCCCAGCGTGGGCGGCCGGACCAACCAGACCAGGAGCCGGGTAGAGCATGCCCTAGCACCCTGAATCATTGAGCTGCAGCAGTTACCAGACTTCTCAACCCACAAACACCAAAGACAACAGAGAAGGTTAGTGGGAAAAGCTGCATGAGTGGAAGGAGTTCACAGTTCACCTACCGCCCCAGGGTCAACGGAGGTGGGGAAGCTACAAAAGTACAGCTGCAGGTGCTTCTGGCCCCAGGCCCACCTGATGGGAGGAATTAAGTGGCAGATCAGAGCAGGAGTGCACAGCCTGCTGAAAATCTAAGCCCAGTCCGGGTTGGGGGTTCTTGGGGAAGCAGGAGCGCTAGTGTGGCAGAGCTGGCACATCCTCCCCAAATGTGGAACATAGAACTCTTTAGTCTACAAGCAGTCATACCCTGCTGAAAAACTCAAGGGTCAAGTTAGTTGGTTGGGAATATGGCCAGGCAGCGAAAATGTACCCAGAATCAGTCTCAGACTCTGGAATCCTTCTTCAGTGACAAAGAAGACCAAAACATACAGACAGAAGAAGTCAACAAAGTCATAGAGCCTACAACAAAAGCCTCCAAGAAAAACATGAACTGGTGAAGAGCTCAAAAAGGATTTGGAAAAGCAAGTTAGAGAAGTAGAGGAAAAATTGGGAAGAGAAATCAGAAGGATGCGAGAAAACCATGAAAAACAAGTCAATGACTTGCTAAAGGAGAACCAAAAAAAATTGCTGAAAAATACAGTGAAGAAAACAACACCTTAAAAAACAGACTAACTCAAATGGCAAAAGAGCTCCAAAAAGCCAATGAGGAGAAGAATGCCTTGAAAGGCAGAATTAGCCAAATGGAAAAGGAGGTCCAAAAGACCACTGAAGAAAATACTACCTTAAAAATTAGATTGGAGCAAGTGGAAGCTAGTGACTTTATGAGAAATCAAGATATTATAAAACAGAACCAAAGGAATGAAAAAATGGAAGACAATGTGAAATATCTCCTTGGAAAAACCACTGACCTGGAAAATAGATCCAGGAGAGATAATTTAAAAATTATTAGACTGCCTGAAAGCCATGATCAAAAAAACAGCCTAGGTATCATCTTTCAAGAAATTGTCAAGAAGAACTGCCCTGATATTCTAGAGCCACAGGGAAAATAGAAATTGAAAGAATCCATCGATCGCCTCCTCAAATAGATCCCAAAAAGAAATCTCCTAGGAATATTGTTGCCAAATTCCAGAGCTCCCAGATCAAGGAGAAAATACTGCAAGCAGCCAGAAAGAAACAATTTGAGTATTGTGGAAACCCAATCAGAATAATCCAAGATCTGGCAGCTTCTACATTAAGAGATTGAAGGGCTTGGAATACGATATTCTGGAGGTCAATGGAGCTAGGATTAAAACCAAGAATCACCTACCCAGCAAAACTGAGTATCATGCTCCAAGGCAAAATATGGAGTTTCAATAAAATAGAGGACTTTCAAGCTTTCTCAGTGAAAAGACCAGAACTGAATAGAAAATTTGACTTTCAAACACAAGAATCAAGAGAAGCATGAAAAGGTAATCAAGAAAAAGAACAAGAAAAAGAAATTGCAAGGGATTTACTAAAGTTGAACTGTTTTGTTTACATTCCTACATGGAAAGATGATGTGTGTGATTCATGAGACCTCAGTATTAGGATAGCTGAAGGGAATATTCATATATATATATATATATATATATATATATATATATATATATATATATATACACATACACATACATACATATATATGTTTATGTGTATATATGTTTATGTGTATATATGAGTGCGTATGTATGTATATATGTGTGTGTGTGTATATATACATATATACATATATATATATACAGAGAGGCAGAGAGAGAGAGAGAGAGAGAGAGAGGGCACAGGGTGAGGTGAAGATGAAGGGAAGATATCTAAAAGAAATAAAATTAAAGGATGAGAGAGGAATATATTGAGAGAGGGAGATAGGGAGAGAGAGAATGGGGTAAATTATCTCGCATAAAAGTGGCAAGAAAAAGCAGTTCTGTAGGAAGGGAAGAGAAGTCATGTGAGGGGGAATGAGTGAATCTTGCTCTCATCAGATTTGCCCTGAGGAGGGAATACTATACATACTCAATTGGGTAACTTACCCCACAGGAAAAAAGGAGGAAGAAGATAAAAAGGGGGGGGGATTATAGAAGGGAGGGCAGATGGGGGTGGAGGTAATCAAAAACAAACACTTTTGAAAAGGGACAGGGTCAAGGGAGAAAATTCAATAAAGGGGGATAGGTTGGGAAGGAGCAAAATATAGTGAGTCTTTCACAACATGAGTATTGTGGAAGGGTTATACATAATGATATGCATGTGGCCTATGTCGAATTGCTTGACCTCTTAGGGAGGGTGGGTGGGAAGGGAAGAGGGGAGAGAATTTAGAACTCAAAATTTCAAAAACAGATGTTCAAAAACAACAAAAAAAAGTTTTTACACGCAACTAGAAAATAAGACACACAGGTAATGGGGTGTAGAAATTTATCTTGCCCTACAAGAAAGAAAGGGAAAAGGGGATGGGAGAGGAGTGGGGTGACAGAAGGGAGGGCTGACTGGGGAACAGGGCAACCAGAATATACGGCATCTTGGAGTGAGGGGAGTGTAGAAATGGGGAGAAAATTTGTAATTCAAACTCTTGTGAAAATCACTGCTGAAAACTAAATATATTAAATAAAAAAATTTAAAAAAAGAAAAAAAAAAGAACGTTGAATACAAAGTAGGAAATGGTATGAGATAAGGCTGGGAAGGTAAGATGATGCCAAACTGTGTAGGGCCCTAATTATAAAACAAAAGGGCTTGAACTAGCCTGAGCAGGCAATTGGGAGACACCACTGATATTTAAGCAGAGGAATTGCATAACACTATCTAGCTCCCTTGCCCCTACCAAAAAATAATCTTTTATTTCTATATAAGGATAAATTCCAAATCTGAAATGCAAAGAGATCTAGATTGATGCAATCAATTAACCAGTATTTATTGTTTACCTAACACCCATATTTATTGGATATTCCTGTAGTGGTATGTAAAAATGTTATACAAGAGTTATGCAAGGCAAAAATACTGTCCATTGCTTTTATGTCCTCAAGCACATTTGATTGCAAATGAAGTCATCATAAGCAAAGTTGTGAAGAATGTCTTTCAGTACTCAATCTATTCTTTCTCTTGATAAGGAAAATGGTAAAAAAAAAATGTGATACATGAATGTAATGGAATATTACTGTGCTACTAGGAAAATAATACATACAATAACTACAATAATGTAAATAAATAACAACCACAAAACAAGTGAACTTTGCAGTATCACAAAGAAGCATGGTCCTGAAGAAGAGGTAGATCTAAGAAGACACCTCTACCCCATCTCCTTTGTAGAAGTGGGAGGTTCTTGGGTGTGAAATGTTATATATATTTCCAGACTTTATTTCCATTGATATATATAAATTGCATATATCTATTGCATTTTGTAAGTACTGGTTTCTTTGTTATATGGGATGACTTTGGAAAGAAACATAGGTAAGAGATCCTTGGAAAAATTTTGATGATATAAAAACAAAAGATACCAATAAATAAACTTTTAAAATACAGTCTAAGACTATGTGAACCAGTTGTCTGCTTTTATTTCTTGGCTTTGTAGTATATTACTTCAAAACTTAAGGCTATAAACTATAGCACACTGAAAACTAAAGAGCACAGACTGACACTATATACCTTTTGAATGTATCTTTTATACAACACATAAAAACAGGGCCCTGTCCCTAAATTATTGTAGTTTTTTCTAATCCAGGCTCATTTCACTGACATGTTTGTAAATAAAACTATTTTCTTGTGATGGTGCTAGTACACAGAATAATTCTGTTAATTTTGTGCTGCTGAATTTTTCAAAGGAGAGATAAAAAGAACTTGTAGAAACCACAGGAATCAAATGAATACAAGAAGATTACTTAAATAGGCCAATTCAAAGGTGATTTGGCACACAAAATTATTGCCATACAAAAGTTAAACATTAAAAATGTTGAGATTTTAAAAATTTATTTAAGGGCATCATTTTAATACAAAATGGATTTATGAAGATAGAGATTATGCTCTCATCAAGAATATATTAACTTTTTTATAAAAAATACTTCTTAAAAGTCACACATACTTACAAACGTATATATATTATATATGTATATATGTGTGTATATATACAAATATACACAAACACACATATAGTATATAATGATTGATGTATAAAATCCAAATCATTGCTGATGCTTATATTAACTCTCCAGTTTCATATTAGACAAGTACATAAACAGATGTCAGATATATACTCAAGAAGTTGGTGATTTCCTACTTGACTCTTTAATATTAAATACATCAGTTTATTAATATTGAAACTCTTCAATGTATAAGATAAACAAGTTCACTCTTTTGCACCTTAATAAATTGTTTTAGTTAATGTCAAGATAATCCAACTAATCAGTGAATTCTAGTTTTATAATGTATCTAAAAAGGAAATAACAAGGAACAATACCATGAATTAAAATTCTATTTAAAGATATATATATCATAGTCTGTGAGTCCCTGCCAGGCAAAACCTGATGGCAAGAAGCCCTCAGTCAGGACTTAATAAGTATTCATCATCTATTCAATCCAACAGGATCTATCCACTGTAGATTTCTCCTGAATTATGCTACTTGTGTCAAGACTCTGAGTCAGTGTACTGAGCTGACCCCAGACAGACAAGATACCTGGGGGGGGAAAACAGACACTCTGTACTTTCATGAATCTGCCCACAATGGCTGGTACACCAGGAGAGGACACTTACAAATAAAAAGAAGAGACCACCTGCGAACTGTAACCACCGCTTCTTCACTATAATCAGAGACCTATTTGCCTCTCATCTATTCATAAGCAATTGTCCTGTGCTCACGGAATTATGAGGGGTTAGTTTCATGCTAACCAAGTGGCCCACATTACTTTTTCTATATAAATATTCTGTCTGATAACAGCATCAAGCATAAACAAAAACAACACCACCAAACTCCTTTTTATCAGCAATGCATCCTACCCCCTTTGCACTTAGAACATGCAGTAATTTATGTTTTAAAAGAACTTTCACATTCAATAACTTATTTAATCCACATAGCTACCCTGAGAGGTGGAAATGTATGTATTATCATCCCATTTTATAGATAAGGAAACTAAAATTTAAAGCAGTTAAGTGATTTGTGCAGGGTTGCCTGGCTAGTAAGACAAGACTCAGATGCAATTCTTATGAGTCTCAAGTCCCAATATAGAATATTTAAAAGTTGGCATCAGCGTAAGACTTTTTGAAGAATAAGTATAATTTACTTTTATGATATTACCTAGATCCATATGTTAAGTACTTTTCTTTTTTTGTTCATTTTTAAATAATAGTTTATTTTCCCCTAATTACATGTAAAAAACCAATTTTTAACATTTCATGGGGTTTTTTAAATTTTGAGATCCAAATTCTCTCCCTCTCTCTCTCCCTCCCTTGCCTATATGTACAATAATGCAAAATATATTTCCATGTTATTCATGTTATAAATGAAGACACAGACCAAAAAATTTAAAACACAGAAAGTAAAAAATTGTATGCTTTTGTGTGAATTCAGACTCTATCAGTTTTTTCTCTGGATGTGGACAGAATTTTTCATCATGGGTCCTTCGGAATTGTCTTGGATCATCGTATTGCTGAGAAAGCCAAGTCCTTCACAGTCAATCATCGTACAATGTTGCTGTTACTATGTACAATGTTCTCCAGGTTCTACTCACTTCACTCTGCATCAGTTTATGCAGGTTTTCCCAGGTTTTTCTGAAACCATCCTGCTAGTCAATTCTTATGGCACAATAGTATTTCATTACAATCACACACCAAAACACGTTCAGCCATTCCCCAATTGATAGTATTGAGTGCTTATCAAAAACATTCTCATAGATGCTATTTAATTTTATCCTTATACTTATCCTTTGAATTCCTTAAGGTAGGTATTATTAACTTCTTTTTACTTTTTACTCATCCACACTTTCAATCTCAGTATCATCACTGACTCTTCGCTCTCACTCACCCTATATAACCAGTTTTGCCATTTTTCCCTTCACAACATCTCTCATCTATGTCTCCTCTCTCTATTCATGCAGTCAAACCCCTAGTTCAGTCCTCATCACCCTTAGCCTGAATTATTGTGACAGACTTTTAACTGGTCTCCCTGCTTCACTTCTCTCTTCACTCCACTCCATGCTCCACTCAGCTGCCAAGGCAATTTTTCTAATGTACAAATCTGATCACATCACATTCCCCCTCCCTATTCAAGGTATCCCCCTAATCACCTCCAGAAAAAATATAAATGCTTCTTTTTTAGCATTTAAAGCTCTTCATAACGGGGCCCTTTTTATCTTTCTAGCTTTCTTAAACATAACTTCCTTTCATAAAAATCCAGCTATACTGGGCTACTTAAAGTTCTTCCAACATGACACTGCACCTCCAGCTCTATGTCTTTGTAATGACCATCACCTTGCCTCCACCTCTTAGCTTGCCTGGCTTCCTTTAAGACTCAGCTCAAATCCTACTATCTTCAGGAAGATTTTTCTGGTTATTGCCCCTTTCTGCTAATGCCTTCACCTTTCAGATTATCTATCTATCTATCTATCTCTATAGGTATAGATATATATACACATACACATGTATACACACATATACACATATTCATAGACATCTGTGCATGTATCTCATGTATATTCCTATATATTTACATATTATCTCTTCCATTAGAATGTAAGCTCCTGAGAGCAGGGACTAGATTTGGTTGTTGTTGCTGTTTTGTCTTTCTTTGCATCCCCAGTTGTTAGGATAATTACTGACATATAATAAGCATTTAATAAATGCTTATTGGCTAACTAACTGAATGTAGGGAAACCGATAGAACCAGGGGTTGTTATTCCCCAAGGTCAAAGAATCTAGAGTATAGATATTACCTAATTAGCCCTGCAGCTTTCAGATGACAAAAGCGAAATAGAAAGAGTCAAAATGAATTGCCCAAAGACCCACAGGTGGAGTAATTAGCTGAGCCAACAATGAAACCCTGGTTGTCTGACCCCAAATCCAATGCTCTTGTCATTATATCACGTCTGTCAATTTGACAACCCAAGATGGAAGTAGAAAGAGAATCTATATCTCTTATCTCCCAGTTCATTTTTCTTATATGAATATTAGCCTTGACAGAAATGCAAATTTAAAACTAGTTCACAAGTAGGCTCATTGTTTCTTTCTGTTAGTCTTTAACATGATTGGAAATCCTTTGCTTGCCTATGTTTCTTATATCTTCATTGATGTAACTATGTTACTTCATGTCTTCAAGTATGTGTCCTTGATGGTATTTGGTTTAAGATCATCATTGTACAGAGTACTTTTTTCTTATCCTTTTCCAATGTGGATGTTGACTCAATAATCCTACCCATGAGTATTAAGTTCATAGCCAGAATTATGTAGTAAGTGCTTCTTCAAATTGAACCAATATGTTGTGGAACAGATCATCAGATCACTGGGTTGAGAATCAGATGATTTGAGGCTTATTCATTGCAACTTGCATGACTCTGGGAAGTGACTTCCTATGCATGAGTTTGAGTATCTCCATCTGTAAAATAAAGAGGTTATACTAAAGGACCTCTAAATTCCCTGCCAGTTTTAAATCATACGGTACTATGATTATCATGAACATGTGTGTTATTATGTGTTCTCTACATACAAGGCTCTGTCATGGAGATAATTGCAAGTCTCCAGGAGCTTTCATGATTGCAATGCATTTGAAAGAGAGAGACACAGAGAGACAGAAACAGAGAGAATCAGAGACAGAGACAGAGACAGACTGAGAGAGACACAGACACAGACACAGAGAAACGTAGTGGAATGAGTGTGATTTGAGTACTACTTTGACAACTTACTAGCTATGTGACAATGAAAAATTCGTTTGCCATCTCAGAGACTCTGTTTCCTTATCTATGAAAAGGGACTGATAATATTTTTTATTTCCAACTTCACAGGGTAGTTATGAGAAAAATATCTTAAATAGTATATAGCTTAGTGTTCTTATATTTAGGGAAAACATCTCTAAAGAGAAACACTAGAGCCAATGAGTACATATAGGGAAGCTGTTCTTCCTCCCCTGATCTAGGAAGTAGGATATTGTATATTGTGTGCTGTTTATTTATTTTATTCTGAAATTAAAGCATGCATAATAAAAAGATGGAATTTTTAAATAGAAAAAAATATTGGAAAACAAAAATTAAAGAATCACAGAATCTCCAAATTGGAAGGAACATTAAAAGTCATATAGTCCAACCTACACTGAACAAGAATCCCCTTAATGACATTTTCAGCAAGTGATCATCCAGCACTTTGCTTGAAGACCTCTAGTGAAAAGGACCCCATCACCTCCCAAGAAAGATCATTCAACATTTGGTTAGCTCTAATTATCAGGGAGATTTTCTTTGTTTTAAACCTGACTTCATTCTTTTCAATTTCTACCCATTATTACTAGTTTTGCCCTCTGGTCAATTCACTCAATCAAGAAGTAATAATTAAGTGCTTACAATGTACCAAATAGTATATAATAAAAAATAGTTTTGGAAGGGAGTACGCCAATGTATGGAAGCATTAAGAAAGGTTTTTAACAGAAGATGGCACCTGAGCGGATTTAAAGGAATCTAAGAATTACGGGAGGCAAAGGTGAGGAGGGAGTGAATTCCAGGCACACAATTGGAGCACAGCTAGGGTAAGGACATAGAGAAGAAATGGAGTTCTTGCGTGCAGAACAGCAAATAGGCTAGTGTGGCCATACTAGAGAGGGAATGGGGATAGGCAGAAGGGAAGAGTAGTATGGATGAAGACTGAAGAGGTAAAAAGGGGCCAGGCTGTGAAGAACTTTAAATTCCAGAGGTATTTTTTCCATAGAGGCAAGATAGAAGTATTGGAGTTTATGGCATAGGGAAATGACATGGGCAGACCTATGTTTTAAAGAAAATCACATTGGGAGCTGTGTGGAGGGTGGGTGGGAGTGAGGTGAGGCTTGAGGAAGCAAGACAAAAGAGGAGACTATAGCAATAACCCAGGCAAGGAGTGATGAGGGCCTAAACTAGGGTGTTGGCTATATGAATAGATAGGAGACATATGTGAGAGATGTGGAAATAGAAATGACAAGATATGGAAACTAATTATAGGAATTTATACATGCACACTTAACACACATGTATACACATGTACATACATACATACACACATAAGGCAGCTAGGTGGCACAGTGGATAGAGTGTCGGGCTGGAGTCAGGAAGACTCATCTTCCTGAGTTCGAATGTGGCCTCAGATACTTACTGGCTGTGTGACTCTGGGTAAGTCACTTAACCTCTGTTTGCCTCAGTTACCTCATCTGTGAAAAAATGAGCTGTAGAAGGAAATGGCAAACCATTCCATTATCTCTGCCAAGAAAATCACAATGGAGTCACAGAGTCAGACGTGACTAAAAAAATGACTGAACTGAACATGACATATGTGTATTCTGCATGTGTCACATGCACACACATGTTACAATATGCTAAAAGCATCCAAGAAATGCTGGAATTGAAGTGAGAAGATTTGGGCTCGGATCCCAGCTCTGCCACTTAGCACTACCATGGCCTTGGGCAAGTCATTCATCTTTCTGGGTAGCAGTTTCCTTACCTATTAAATGGAAGGACTGGACTAGAAGATGTCTTGAGTTCCCTCTCAGCTCCTGGTCCTGTGAAATGCTATGACATCCTCCTCCTAGTCTCTTTCTCATTTTGGAGAGGAGTCTGGGGTGGAGAGGGTGGGGGAGATAATGGCTTTTAATAGATGCAAAGCTAGAAGGCATTTGGCAGATGCCTGTGGGTTCCTGGGAGCCAGGCACTTATTAGTCAGCCCAAATTAGAATGAGGCCCTTGTTCCTTTTTATAAGTGTACTGTTGATGCTCAACAAATAATAAGTAATAATAATAAGGTTCTCTTGTGAAAACAGAATGTATGTTTATTCTAGACTATGCATAAACTGGATTGGGGGAGTAGGGCTAGAGGGGAAGATACACACCTCTCCCTAGAAGCAGCTAAGAATCAGAGACTAACAAGTATATTGTCTCTCTGTGCAATAGGTAGAATGGAGATAAGATTTCAGATGCAGAGAAAGGGGAGAGGATGCAGTTTGGGTAAAATATAGCCGAAAACATGCTTCTTCTCATAAGAATTCTACATGGGCAAGTAAAACTGAATCTCACATGTACTCAGATCTAGTTCCCTCGACTGGACCATCAAGGAATGGGGCTTATTAATTTTCTTCTTCACTTATTTAAAACCCACCAAAGCATGTGAGGACTCATTTGGATACAAATGAATAAGACCCAAAAATCTTGTTAAAATGAAGAAAAATTCCACCCTTGTACATGAATAATATATATTTTTCCGGAGCTCACAAAAATAAAATTTAATTTAGTCTTCTAAGGTTACATTCACTTTCCTTATTTTTAAGAATTCCAGTATCAAACCACAGATTGTAAACATTGAGAATGTACCTGGTACAGTGGATAAAGCATCATATTTTAAGTCAGGAAGACCTAGGTTCAAATCCTACATCAAACAGTTACCATCTATGTAGCCCTGAGCCAGTTACCTAACTTCTCTGCGCCTTAGTTTCTCCATCTGTAAAATAAGAAAGGGGAAGCAAGGTGGTGGAGTAGACAGAGGAAGCCTCATCTTTGTGAGTTCAAATCTGGCCTCAGACTGCGACTAGCTGTATGACCCTGGCTATTACTTAACCCCTGTTTGCCTCAGTTTCCATATCTGTAAAATGAGCAGGGAAAGGAAATGGCAAACCATTTCTGTATCTCTGCCACGAAGATTGCAAGTGGGGTCAAAAAGAATTGGACATGGCTGAACAACAAACAAATATAACGAAATCAAACTCAATAACCTCTAAGGTCTAGTTCTAAATCTGTGATCCCATCTATTATCTTTGGGTGGTTGAGGTGACATTCTTCATCCCAAGAAAGTTGTAGTACTGTTTGGGTGTTCCTTACTGCTATAGGGAAATGCAATGTGGGGTCAATGCTACAGAATAATTACCTGATTTTCCATTAGCAGCACCAACGGTTTCCGCAGTGGCCCAGGCAATCAAGAGTGTAGCATATAATCTCCTTGAGGGGAGGAACTGGGTTTTTTTTAATTACCCAATGTCTAGAACATTACAGTAGGTACTTAACAAACATCATGGAATGTCTTGAATTGAAAAGCTTGCTTTTAACAGGAAGATCAAATGTTAATTTTAAAATAATTTGAGTTATTTTAACCTTTGGGGATTTTAGTAGGCTGTATAGCATGATGGGTAGGGCTGGCCTTGGCTTTAGAAAGACCTGTCCCTGACACATACTAGCTGAGTGATCATGGCTAAGCCACTCAATCTCTCATTGTTCCTGAGATGAGTAGCTGACCTTCATCAGTGAAGCAATCTATACACTGAGTTCATTGATTAATTCCTAAATCCAACTCTCCCCCTACCAAAAAAGGAGCAATCAAGAAAATATTGATTAATAAGCCCATTTTCCTATCTCTATAAAATCTTCATGAAAATAATCTATATACATATAGTGGGCATCCATGATAATGGTGTAAGATGGGAACTGGCAGGCTTTGGTGATGATACTATATAGCAAACTTACCCAAATGGTGACTTTCACTTAAAGTCATCTATTGCCCTGGTGCCAACATCCCTTCAGTTTATACCACAACCCACTACGTGGTGAGCACTGCTGGAATCTTTGATGAATAGGAGGGTCCAGAATGGCAACTGATGTCCCTTTTTGTTAGTTGGAATGGATTTAATACATGACTTCCATGAGGTATCAGTTTAATTACATTGCTACCATTTGGCCTATTGGAAGGGTAATTTTTCATTCCTGTCAGAAAAACAAGAGTCAGCAGTTTCTTAGTTGGAACATTGGCAGTCTTTTCTGAAACTATTTTTTTTAACTGAGTCATGTATTATCAAAATCAAGGCTGTGAAATAACAAAAAGCTAAAATTTTAACAAATTAAAAAGTAGTATGGGATGAGTCATGTTCCCACTGAGAGACTTCATATTTACCTCAATAAGAGACAGAAATTATGGTTTAAAAAGATGTTTGAATTAGGAATCAGCGCTAGCTTATCTCAGATTTGTCACTAAATAGTTGGGGGATCTTGGACGAGCCAGAGGATTATGGAAGCTAGAAAAGCTAGAACTAGAGAAACCCTAAAGGTCATTTAGTCCAACCTCCTCATTTTATAGATGAAGAAAAACTACTATCCAAAGTCACTCAGAGAGTACATAACAAGATTTGAACCCAGATCTCTTGACTCTGAGTCCAGAGTTCTTTCCTCATTTCACTTGGGCATCTCTCTTTCCTCATTTATAAAATGAGAGTAATAACTGCTTGATCTGCCTGACAAGGGTATTATGAGGATCAAAAGAGATAGCGGTCAGGTCAAGACAAAAAGCATTTACCAAATACCTACTACGTGCTAAGCATGGGAATACAAAGAAAGGCAATCAATCAATCAATAAAATAAACCAGTCACTGCTCTCGATGAGCTCACTACAATGGAGAAGTGATTTGAAAAAGCACTGTAAGTGCAATGTGGGGTTTTTATTTTTCTTATATAAATGCAATTCATATATTCTTCAAAAGTTGGCCATATGTCCCCCATTTCCTCTCATTTTAAATGATTAAACTCATTATTCTAGAAAGAACTGCAGTAGTCAATGCAGTGACTGCCTCTAGAAAAAATTTCAGTAGTGACAGAGTGAAAGGGATCCAGAGCATAGTTTGGAATGGCGTTCCCTCATTTCCAGTGCACTGCCGTGGCAAGCCCACTGACCTGAGTAGCAGAAATAGAGGAGGAACTAGCTTCTTGATGAAATCACATGCGCAACACTTTGAAAAGAGTAGGCAGGGAGCTTTGCTGCTTATGTGCTAATCCCACATGTAGAATTTTACCATTAAGTCTGAAATTACAAGTAATACAAATAGAGTGATTAGTTTTCTAATGTAGAAATTCCTTGTTTTTATTTGATATGAATCTACTGAGAGAATATATTTATCTAAGAGCCAAATACTTGGACACTATTCCACAACATAAGCTGAGAGTCCATATCTACATTGCAGTCACAGTTTGCTTGTATATGGATCAATCAATCAATAAATAGTTATAAAGCACCTACTATGTGCCAGACACTTGGCTAGGCACCAGGGATACAATTATTAAGATGTATTTTGTTTCTCACCCACCTATATGGAAACAGAGAGGCAATGTTGGTGAGACAGATGGCTTTGAGGTTGATTTTGTGTGTACATGTGATCTTCCCCTGTCAAACATAAGTTTCTTGACATCAGAAACTATCGTATATTTTGTTTTGGTATCCCCATTGCTTCACACGGTGCCAGGCTCATAGTTGGTATTTAATTTCATTATACTGAAGAGAACTAAACCAAATTTTGAAGCTAAATCTCTTCCTTTAGTGAACCAATACCATTTTGTTCAGAGTGAGAACAGTTTGGGTTGATCATCACAACACCCCATGGCAAAGAGGCTTGACTTTTTCCTCTTTTCCATTATATTTTAATAATATATTCATATTGTATAGATCTGGCACATCTCAGAGGCTGGACAGGAGACCATACAACTTTTCTCATCTAGGACACACCATCACATTATTGGGTTTATCACCCTCAAGTTAAAGACTGAGAAGTTCACTGAAACAGAAGGTATATTCCTGGGGAATCTACCTGGCTCTGTCATTTAACTATCCATGTGACCTTAGACAAGTCATTTAACCTCTCAGACCCTCACTTTCCTCACCTGTTAGTTGTTAGGGGTTGGTTTAGATCAGAGGTTCTTAACCATTCTTTGTTTCATGGACTTTTTTGGCAAACTAGTGAAGCCTATGGGCCCCTTCTCAGAATAACATCTATGAATAAGTGAAGTAAAGCTGGATTTAAATTAAAAGTTAGTAAAAACAAAGATGCAATTTTTCCCATCCACAATTCACGGATCCCCTGAAATCTAACCACAGATCAGGTTAAGAATCCTGCTTTTGATAATCTTTAAGGTACCTTATACCTATTAAATTCTATTAATCTATGAAAGCCTCAATAATGCCGAGTTACTATCATATCCGAGAACAATGAATGAGACTTAAATAAAAATGAAAATAGCTAGTATTTATATGGTAATTTAAGATTTACAAAATGTTTTACATATAGTCATCCCATTTGATTCACACAGCAACCCTGTGATGTAGGTACTATTTTTCCCTTTTTCCAGATGTGGACACTGAAGTTAAGAGAGTTCACATGACTTGAGGCAGAATTTTGAATCAGGTCTTCCTAACTCCAGATCCAAAATTTTACCTACTCTATTCATTGTGTCACTTCATGTGGTGTGCCTCCCATTAAAGAAAGGACCATGGTGGTCAGTAATCAAAGAAATATGTCTTTATGAGGAAGGAGTATTAGGCTGAGAAGCAAAATGTGCTATTCCTCTCTTGGGCCAGAAAAAAAGCAATATAACTGACAGAGACATTATAGCCTCACACCAATTCACCAGTTTTGTTCTTGGGACTTCATCTAGGGCATGAGCTACCAGAAGGTATAAAATAGGAAGAAAAGGCAAACCAAGAAATCCAATGAAACAGAAGCAGTTGGTCCAGGGAAACAATGAGCAATATTCAAACTTTATAGGCAAGTGCTCAAAGTTTGCAGACTGAGAATGCACTATAAGAAATAAAGTTATTCCCTCAAGGTTGAGGAGCCTGAGGCAATCTTAAATGGGTAGACATTGGGATCTTTGATCCTATACCACAAGATTGACAAGCAAGAGCTATGTAGCATTTGAGAGAAGGGCATCAGTGTTCAAAGGAGTTCCAGGGGAATACTACAAATGGGGTTTCCAGGTATAAGCCTGAAAAGATTTGCAGCCAAATGGCCATGAGCAAGAAGAACATCTCTTTTGGAGAAGGGAATTTGGGGTCCTAAACAAACAACCAACTAAACCTTTCATGTCTAAATCAAAAAGATCGTATGGGAGAGAAAGTCAGTGGAATCCAGGAGTATTATAAATGCTGTTTGTTCTAGGGCATTAGGTATGGGAAGACATTCCCAGAGGATACCAGAATAATTGCTACCACAAGGACTGAACCGGAATATCATGACCTACATAAATGCTTATCATTATAGAATGGATTTGGTAAAAAAAAAAGATAAATATAATACACATGTCTATCCTGAATATGAAATTAGAGATCTGTGCTTCTCGTAAAAATGGCCCGCCACTGGCATGGAGCACAAGGATAGGTACATGATATCACTGAGAAAATGTTGGGAAGGTGGGGTGGGGTGGGCTGACAATTCCATAGCCAGGGATGAAGCAACTGAGGCAACACCAGGATAAAGGGAGCAAGGCATAGTGTAGATTCAGACTGTGAGAAGACATGACAGGGGAAAGATCTAGTCCTGTCCTGGCCAGATAAGTCTGCTGTCCTCTTACCTGTTACAAGAGTGTAAGTTCTTTGAAGGCAAGTACTATATCTTATATTGTTGTTCAGTCGTTTAGTTGTGTCTGACCCTTCATTTTCCCATGGACCTCAGCATGTCAGGCCCTTCAATCCTCTACTTTCCCTCTAAATGGATCCTAGGCCATCTCCAGTCATCCTGATCAATATCTGGCCGCTGGACCCAGATGGGTCTGGAGGAGAAAGTAAGGCTGGTGACTCTGCATAGTCCTCCCTCACTCAAATGAAAGTCAATTGCAAGTCATATCATCATCTTCCTGATGTCATGGTCCTCTTCAAGAATGAAGGACTAACCACAACCCACAAATCTGTCCAAGCTCATTTTCATTGCTTCCATGAATCTGCCATGCTATCTCTCCATTTCATCCTCTGTCATCCCTTTCTCTTCCTGCCTTCAATCTTACCCAACATCAAGGTCTTTTCCAGAGAGTCCTGTTTTTTTTCATCATATGGCCAAAGTATTTAAACTTCAATTTCGTTATTTTTCCTTCCAATGAATACTCTGGATTAATTTCTTTAAGTATTAACTTAGTTGATCTCCTTGCTGTCCAAGGGACTCTCAGAAGTCTTCTCCAGCACAATTCAAAAGCATTTATTCTGCAGCACTCAGATTTCCTTATAGTCCAACTCTCACAACCTTACATTACTACTGAAATAAACTATAGCTTTGTCTATATGGGCCTTTGTCAATGAGGTGATATCTTTGCTTTTTAGTATGCTGTCCAGATTTGCCATAGCTTTCTTTCCAAGGAGCAAGCATCTTTTAATTTCATGGTTGTTGTCACTGTCTGCAGTGATTTTTGAGCCCAGGAATATAAAATCTGACACTTCCATTTCTTTTCCCTTTACATGCTAAGAAGTGATGGAACCAGTTGCCACGATCTTAGGATGTTTTTTTTCTTCTTTCTTAATGTTAAGCTTCAACATAGCTTTTATACTCTCTTATTTCACCCTCTTCAAGAGACTCCTTAATTCTTCTTCATTTTTTCTGACATCAGAGTGGTATCATCTACCTACATGAGGTTGTTGATGTTTCTCCTGGCAACCCTAATTCCAGTAGTGATCCAGGAGGGGACTATATCTTATACCACTATCCTATCCTCCACGGTGCCTAGTACCATAGAGCAGAACATAAACAGGTATTCGGCACACACACACACACACACACACACACACACACACTCACATATATACATATATATGTATATGCACATATATAAAATATGTAAAAACATATATTTGTGTGTATTTTTAAACAAATGATGCTATCAGGGACATGAAGGGTAGCAATATAAGATCTCCAGAAAAGTGTTATGTACAAAGATAGGTCTGGGAGGCAGTAGTGGACTGAGGTAAACAGTTTCAGCATATTGGTCAAATAGCTGGAACTTGGAGTCAGAGTTTAAACCTTGCCTCTAATATGTACTATCTGTGTGATCGTGTATTAGCTACTTAATTGAATTGATTTCAATTCAATGAACTTTTTTAAAAGAACCTACTATGTATAAGGCCCTGTGTTGGGCACTAAAAATACAAAGACAAAAATGAAACAATCCCTAATCTCAAGGATCTTGCCCTCTGAGCCTCAATTTCTTCAAGTGTAAAACCACAATAGTAATGCCTGCCTCCACAAAGATCCTGTTCCAATAGCCCATCATGGCTTCCAATGGCCCATCTGACTTCTCTAAAGTTATGCCAGTGGAGAATAAGCTCTTACCAGTCCTATCATTCTGGAAAGGCATTGAGTGTAGTCCCTGGGAAAGAAGAGTCTTATCCAAGTTCAAACCCAGGTAGGTACAGTGAGCCTCATCACCCGTTGACAGACTGATGGTTAATTAATTAACTATTGTGGTCCATGAAACAAACAAACAACAAAAACAAAATTACAGAACAAGAGTCAGTCCTATGTGAAACCTTTCTGCTTCCCAAATGAAGACGGTAAATTGTTGGAAAGAGGGTAGAGGGTGCTAAGAATCAAATTTTGGTGCCATTTATAAACATAATCTAAACTGTTATTGAGTGGTCAATAAGGGAATATGTGACTATAGGAACTGAATTACATCAATATGGATGTTCTTGCTATGAAACAAGAAGATAATACAGAAGTCACAACTAAAGGAAAGAATAGCTCACAGGTTCTCCTTGGAGTTGCAAATAGAGGAGTTCATAGACTTAATTTCATCATGTATTCAAAAGCATCAAGAAAGATCATCTTCTTGAGACACAATCAATATTGCTTTGATCATGATGCACATTGGTGGAGAGACCACCATGAATATTATAGATTTGGAACCACTGTAAACATACCCTGCAAATAGTTACATAGTCTCAACCTGAAGGCTCCCACAAAAGGGAAGCATTGTACATCTCCAGATAGCCCATTCCATTTTTGAATTGCTCTAAATATTAGAAAGTTTCTACTGACATCAAGAGTAAATTTGGCTCCTTACTATTTCCACCTATTGCTCAGAATTCTACTCTCTAAAATCAAATGGAACAAATCTAATACCTCTTTCACATGACAGCCCTTCATATAATTGAAGATAACTATCATGTTTGCCATCATAACACCCAAATTCCTTAATATGATTCTCATATGATGGGAACTCAAGGCTCTTCAACCTGGTTTCCCTCCTTTGGACATAGTCTTATCAACACCCTTCTTAAACTATGGCACCCAAAACTAAACACAGTATTCTAGATGAGGTCTGATGAAGACAAAGTACATTGGAACCATCCCTTCTCCCCTTCCTAGAAATTATTCCTCTTAAGGCAGCTCAAGATTTCATTAGATTTTTTTTGGCTGCCACATCACACAACTAACTCATATTGAGCTCCCAAATATGACCATAACACCAAAATCTTTTTCAAACAATTTCCCAACCAGACATTCTCCATATTATAATTATGAAGTTGATATTTTTGTACCCAAGTGTAAAACTTTACATTTTTCCCTACTAAATTTAAATCTAATTAGATTTAGGCCAATTTTCAATCCCATTGAGAACTATTGTAGATCCTGACTCAGTCATCCATTGTTGTTAGCTCCTTCCCATTTTACGTCATTTGCAAGTTTGATGATCATTCTGTCTGCATCTTTATCAAGTTAATTGGTAGAAAATGTTAAATAGCACAGATCTAAGCAAATATATTTGAGGTACCTCATAGAAACCTCCTAAAGTATTGATTTTAAACTATTAGCTACTATTTTAATCTAGCCGTCCAACCATTTTTGGGTCCATCTAATTATATTATCATAGAATCTATCTCTCTTCAACTACTTCCACAAGAAGAATATCAAGTGTTTTTGAAGATATTTCTTAAAAAAAATCTTGGTAATATTTACCTGCAGCATTCCCCTTATGCGCTAGTTTAATATTGCAGTGAAAAATACATAATGAAATCAGACTGCCATGACCTGTTCTTGATAGAAGTACACTGGCTCTTTGAAGTAATCACTTCCCTTCTAAAAGCTTAACAACCATTACTGTAATGATCTTTAAAGAACTCTTCTATGAACTCTAAATGAACATGTACTCCAACATCCTCATTTACAGAAGAGAAAATTGAAGTCCCTAGATGTGTATTTACTTGGCCAAGGTCACATAGGTAGTAAGTAATAGCTGAAATTCCAAATGGAGCACTATTCAAACTACAAATTCTGCCCCAGTATCTATTGCTGAGGGTGAGAAGGTAAAGAAATTATATTAAAAACTCAATAAGATCTTCCAAATTAAAGCATAATAAAATATTCATTGATTTCAATGCAAAGGTAGACAAAGGGATGACAGTGAAAATATCATAGAAGATGTGGTCCAGAAGATCCAAAAAAAAATGAAATACTTATAGACTACTCAGAATGTTTGCACCTATATATTAAGAAATCTTTCTTCCAAAAAGGGTCAAGAGGCACTGGACACAGGAAACACAAAATAATTTTACTCAAAACAATTAGAATTTACTGTATCTTAATAGACAGGAAATAAATGCTTATCTATATAGGAGTAATTTTCATATCAACTGTCTGTATAAAGCCAGTCCATTGATTTGTTAAAGAAAAAAATAAAAATCAATCCAACTTAAAGGGAAGAAATGAGAAGATGAAGCACGCAATTATTCAATTCCATAATTACCTTTTTAAATGAGCTATTGATGCTGAGAGAAAATGGGGAATGGATAAAAGAGTATTCATTAACATGGATTATCACCATTGTCCATGGAAGTCTAACATCACAATAATGATAGCCAGTATTGTTACATATACAATAAGGAAGCCAAAAGATCTTAGAAAGTACCTCAGTTAACAAATGTTTTCTCTTCTTGGCAGGGAGATATAGTAGCCAAGGGCAACATTGGTTTATAATAGAAACTTATTTGAAAGATATTACTGGACAGAGTAATAGAAGATTATGAAAAGAATTACCTCACAAAATAGAAAAAAGTAATGGAGAGAAAATAAATTTAAGAAAACTTGGCGTCAAAACCAATTAATACAGTTCACTTAAGTGTAAAATTGGAGGGAGGACAATGGGCAAAATGTGGAAAGGATCTATCAAGATTTCTACAATAAACTGCTTAGTCTGCCACTGTGATGGAGTCACCCCATTTGGATTCAGTACCTGATCTGCTACATAAGGAAGTTAACTTGATGTTTATGAAAACAAAGCTGAACCAAAACAGATTTACACTGAGGAGACCTACAAAGGAAATAATAGTTTTTAGAATATAAAGGCATATTCCCAATTCATCTGAAAGAGGAGAAGATACTGATCAATTGGGAAAAAAATCATAGATGATATTACTAGTGAAAAAAAAGTGTGAGACTATCTTAGAAACTGCCATGTGCCTACTTTCTCATCTCCATAAAATCTTTATAAAAATAATTTACATACATATTCCTTCTCAAGGAAACAGTCAGGCTTCTACAAAAAAAAAACCAACTCTGTAGCCCACATCTTTAAATGCATATAATTTACTGAAATGTGCAAATAAAATGAGATTCTGCTGTGCTTATTATTTTACTATATAAAAAGGATTTGATTTGTTAAAGCAAAATATTACTGTAACAGCTCTGCTCCAACACTATCCTTTGCATGTATTAAGACTATACACTAGTACTTGAAAGATTCTGCCACAGAAATAACTTTGTTCTGCAGCCCTCTGATCATAAATGGAAAGGGAGTAATAAAATGGGAAGGTATATATTCATAAAATATATTTGCCATAGATGAGGAAGATGTCTTGTCTAAAGTCCAAAAGAAAGAGAGGTTCTCTGTAGACAGTGAAGTCTTCTTGATGCCCCTTTTTATGGATAATCCTGCTTTTTTAAAAATAAAAACTCACAACATTACAAAGTCTTTTACATGAGACAATCACTCAGAAAAGTTCAGCCTACCTGTGAGGCAGAGTAGAGCAGTGGGAAAAAAAAAACAACACTGGTTTTATAGTTGGTTGACCTAGGTCTAAACAATGGTTATACAATCCACTCCGTTACCTTGATCAAATCGCTGAACTTTTCGTGGTTTTAATTTCCTTGTTGATAAAATGAAGGTAATGAAAGGAAATGGCCTAGAGGACTTCTGAAGTACCTATTAATCTACGATCTGCCCAGGAAAAGTCAAGTTGATGCAGAATGGCTGTTGTACAGATAGATTATGATATGCAGTTGTACAACTCATAGAAATTGTCAATCAATTATAAAAAGGCCTGGGCCAGTCATCGAATAGGAAGAAGGGTGGATTCATTTTTCACTTGGGAAACTATACAATGATTTCAAGCTCCTCTCTCAAACAAAAATCTATCTTTTAACACCAATATTTTTCCAGAACTACCATTTGGCTATGAATTATGAAATACCACAATTTTGTAAGAATCATAGTTCACCCGAATGGCAATTAAGGCAATTAAGTGGGACTCAAAAATGAGATGGCTCCATATTACCAACAACAAATTACATGCATGAAGCAGGAGTAAAGATGTTGTCAAAGACTTATTTGGTTGAAATAGGGATGGATTTGTCATGTAGCAGGTACATGGGTTAGCGAATGGATAAGTCTGTATGTTGCATTGGCATTCTCATAGTGTTATAAAATCAAGAGAAAGCATTTCATTTTTAAATTCCTATGGAAGAGATATAGGAGGGTATGGTTGAGTCAAATAGAATGAGAACGCACAGATGGATTATGATCCACTGTAGCAAACTGTAGCACATCAAAGGGAGTGCCTGTATCTTTATACTTATTCATTTATTGAAATATACTTACCTCATAGAATTTTTGTGAAAATCAAGTAATGCATATAAGGCACTTTTAAAACCTTAATGTATTATATGTGCCAGCTATCATGAATATTGATATTAGTGATAGTACTAATATCATTATGGATGCCAGCATCTTTAGCAATTCTGAGAAACAGACTGCCATTCAAGAGTTATATAAAAGAAAATGGCCTTTTAAAAGATTTAATTTGTTTTTGACCTCACCAAGAATGTAAATTAAAGTTACATTCTGTTCCACTCATTTCTATTTGGATTATCTTGTTCTTGACTCCTGCTGAAGAATTTTGTCATTGTGTTGGCCCAACATGCTGGTTTTTTTCCAAGTGGATATTTCTAGAACCTAGGTATCCAGGGTAGGAAAGGATATGCTGTATTTTGACTGAAAGGTATTAAATCAGAGGCGTAACTAGCACTGAGCAACCAGGGACCAGGGTACCAACAGGATCTTAGGCTTCATTAATAGAAGGGTGGAATCTAAAATGAGGGAGATGATAAATAGCCCCACTGTTCTGGGCATAACGTTTAAAGGAGAGACAAGAAAAGGCTAAGGGTAATATTTAAAGAAAAACAATGACAAACAGGAGTACACAGAGGAGTATAAAAAGGATGATGAAAAGGCTGGAGATCATACTTTATGAGGAACCACGAAACCAACTGGGAATGTGTAGCCTGAAGAAGAAAAGATTTAGGAAGGCTGCATAATGTACTTTTTCTTAAGCATTTAAACAGTTCCATGTGGAAGAGGGCAATTAAACTTGTTCTACCTGTTCCTTCAGGTCAGGGGTAAATGTCTGCCAATTTCAGGGAGACAGAGTACAATTCAGGGTAAGGGAAAAAAACTATTTAATATTCTTTTGGTTAGAATCTGTGATTCCGTCATTGTAGGAAACTCCCCACCTAAAAATTCCCTGCACTGATGCGGGTTGAAAAATGATCTCTAACTATGAGTATTGTCTTAGAAAATGGCCTAGAATATAAAGAAGCCAAGCAATTTACCCATTAATCACACAACTAGGATGTGTTAGAGTCAGAATTTGACTCTTAGGCCATCCATCTATTCACTGTCCAACACTGCTTCTCACCTTACAGTTAAAACTGTCCAAAAGTGGAACAGCTCACCTCATGTCCTGATAGGAGGCCATGTGGCAAAATGGATAGAGTCTTGGCCTGGAAGTCAGGAGAACCTATTTCAAATCCTGCCTCATTCAACCACTTAATATCTATATGACAATGGACAGACCACTTAACCTCTCTCAGTCTCAGTTTCCTTCTCTGTAAAATAAGAGCAATGACATTTGGACTACTTGCCTCATGGGATTTTTGTGAAGAAACTACTCTGCAAGTAGGAGTTATTATTACACTGGACCCCCTCAGTGAATATCTTCAAGCTTGTGCTCCTGAGTGACAACTTCTGAAAGGCACTGAAGAGGGAGGGATTCCTATTCAAGCAGGAGTTAAACTAGTTAGCCTCTGAGGTCCCTTCCAACTCTCAGGTCATGTGTTGCTGCAATCCCCTTCCCCTAACTGGCCGTTCTCATCAATAATAATAAGCCATATTTTTGTAGAACTTCAAGGACTTTGTCAGGTTTATATCAGGTTACTGGATCCTCACAACAGCCCTGTGAGATAGAAATTATTGCTATCTCCATTTTACAGAAGAGGAAACTGAGGCTGAGAGAGATTAAGTGAGTTGCCCAGGATCAAACACCTAGTAAATGTCTGGGCAGGATTTGAACCCCAGGTCTCCTTGGCTCCGAGTTCAGTGTTCTAACCAGAGACAAATTGCCTCATCATGGCCATTCCAGTGGTTTGCCAGAATCATTAAATCTACTCTTAGGTTCTGTGGCTGTGGTTGGGTGTGATTGACTTATCTTCCCTTCATGTGCAGCCTTGTAGGAACCTGTGAAATAGAGCTCAGTATTGAGCTCTATAATTACTCAGTTGTTTTCTATTTAAAGGCATTTCTAATTTTGGGTACCCTACTATTTCACCCAGAAAACCAAAGTAGTTACCAAGGGACCTAAATGAAATGGCAGCTATGGTCTTTATCATTGCCTTACCACTTTGTGTCTAATTATCTATAGTAGCTTGCCAATCAATCAATAAGCATTTATTAAGTGCCTACTATGTGTCAAGAACTATTCTAAGCACTAGGGATACAAAAAGAGGCAAAAGACAGTCTTGCCCTCAAAGAGCTTACAATCTAATAGGGCAGACAACATGTAAGTAGATATATACAAAGCAAACTATATACAAGATAAATAGGAAATAAATTAACAGAGGGAAGGCACTTTAATTAGGAGGGTTGAGGACGGCTTCCTGTAGATGATAGAATTTTAGTTCAGACTTAAAGGAAGCCAAGGTGGTTAGTAGTTGGAGCAAAGGAGAGAGAGCATTCAAGTCATGGGGCGGGGTGGCCAGAAAGAATGCCCCAAACCAAGAGATAGAGTGTCTTTTGTTGTAGAATAGCCAGGAGGCCAGTGTCTTTAGATCAAAGAATACATGTCAGAGAGTGAGATGTAAGAATGCTAGACAGGTGGAAGGGACTGGTTCATGAACAGCTTTGAATGGTAAACAAAGAATTTTGTATTTGCTCATTGAAGCAATAGGGAGCCACTGGAGTTTATCAAATGAGATGGGACAGTGACATGATCAGACCTTCACTTTAGGAAAATCACTTTAGCAGCTGAATGGAGGATGGATTGGAGTGGGGGGGAAACTTGAGCCAGGCTATTGCAATAATCTAGTCGTGAGGTGATAAGGGCCAGCACTGGGGTGGTAACGGTGTCAGAGGACAGAAGTGGACGTATTTGAGAGATACTGCAAAGGTAAAATAGACAGGCCTTGGCTACAGCTTAGATAGGGACTGTGAGAGATAGTGAAGAAACCAAGATGATGCCTAGGTCATGAGCCTGAGGAATGTGGAAAATGGTTTTGCCCTCTATAGAAATAAGGAAGCTGTGAGGTGGGGAAGGTTTAGGGGGGGAAATAGGGAGTTTGGTTTTAGACATATTGAGTTTACGATGTCTACTGGACATCCAGTTCAAGACGTCTGAAAGGCATTTGGAGACACAAGGTCAGCAGAGAGATTGGCACAGGATAGGTAAATGTGAGAACTCCCAGCATAGCTAAGTCCATAATCAAGTCCATGAAGGCTGATTGAGATCGAGTGAAGTAGTATTAAGAAAAGAAAAGAGCCCGGAACAGAAAACTCTGGGACTTAATAAATATTTATTTCTTGAATTGAATTGATATTCCTCTGAGGTCCAATATGGACTCTCTGTCTTTATAACACTGATATTTTCATTCCTATGGGACATTACAGATTATTAATAGCACCAGAGCACGGTAGTGTGCCTCCCTACTGTTTGGGGATATTTCAAGTGATGGTGATGGCATAACTGTGACATTTGGATTAACAGTTTAAAACACAGTAATTTGGTCCCCAAGAATATCCAAACATTTGCACGCCCATCTATCAGATCATCCTCGGATGACTTTTTCTTTAGAATAAAAATGTTCCATTAATTATTCCAAGAATTCTGGGGCACTCTGGGCCACAGACTAGTATTTATTCTTTCTTCTCCCTGGGTAATATTACTGTGGCCTATGTTACTGAATTGTGTATGGCTGAGAGCTCAAAGGAAAATATTATCTTACTAATGCTCAACTTTCCAATTGACTAACAATTAAAAACATCCTTCATCTTTACGTGTTTTTGAAGGTTCATTTCTAGGGGAGCCAGACCAAATGGAGACCTATATAGCTAAACAGATAAATAAAACTTCTTCCTTTTCTCTTCTTAACATGTATAATACACGCCTTGCTTCAAGGATGAAGCAAGAATATCACCACCCAAGCAGACAGAATGGTAAATGAAAACCAAATGCTCTAAGCATTTCAATTATAAATGCATGCCTCAAATGTAGCTTATGTCTTATTTCAGAAAGAATTCTGGGGGCCATCTCCAGTCGTCTGGATCCATATCTTGCCAATGGACCCAGATGGCTCCAGAGGAGAGAGTAAGGCTGGTGACTTTGCACAGCCCTCCTCACTTAAATACAATTCACTTGCAAGTCATGACATCTCCTTCCTGATATCATGGTCCCCTTTAAGAATGAAGGACAAACAAAAACAACAACAGAAAGAATTCCAGTGCTGATTCATCCAGGGAAGAAGAAAGGGCTTTTGCCACTAACGAGCCTGGGAACAGCAGATTAAATTAGAGCCTGTCTTTGATCAGTTTTAGTTGTAATTAAAGTTGATATGATTTGTAAATAAAACTGTCCCATTAGAGTTTTATACTCACCCCCCAAAAAAGTACAATTTAAAAGGAAAAAGTCCAGAGAAATGGAGATTTAAATAGTGAGCCTGGGAATCATTCTTTAATGGATAAGCTAATAAGTCTGTGTTAAATATTGATCCACAGCCAGATGTAATTAGCCGTTTAATTGTCTAGTTCATGCTTTAAGAATGAAAGGGAACGGATAAGGAGCTGCCCTTAGAGTCAGGAAGGAATGACTGGGTTCAAGGCCTACTTCCAACACATACTAGTTGTGTGATTATAGACAAGCCATTTAACATCTCCAGGCCCCAGGACACTCACTGAGATTTTAGGCTAGAGAGAGGTCACCCACCCACATCAGTAGAGGGAATTTGTACACTAAGATTTTTGCACATTAAGATTTCTCCACACCAATTAAATCAGAGGTCATTGTCAAAAAAAATCCGCAACTTCTGGCACTATGCCTTACATATCCTAGGAAGCAAATAAACATTTGTTTAATTGAATTGAATTCTAATACTACAAATCCTTCATTGTGGACATGTTCTGTCTTACCATCCTTGAGTTAGACTCCGTTTTTTTTTTCTTTGTATATTTCCCAGCCCACCACTCAATAACTTCTATAAATACAGCAGTGTCCCATGTTTCTAGACCCTGTCTTGATTTCAGATGTCCAACAAAAATTTTTGTTGGGGGAAAGAGGTATGTGGTGCTTTATAAAAGAGGAAGATAAGACAAGGGTTAGGTTAGGATCACTGCCACGGGTGGATAGAACAATGATGACTGACAACTGAGAACTGGCAGAGCTTGTCCGTTTTTACTTTACAATGCTTTCCTCTGCCAAGGACAGTTACTTTTGAGATGGAGAAGACAGAGCAAAAGTGATTAATAGTGAGTTACTTCCCCAAGATAACAAGAGATAGTAAGAGAAAACCTAGCTACCCTTCGTAAATTCTAAGTCATCTTTCAGAGATGCTAGTACAGTCAGACAGATTAGAAATTGGTTAAATGGCTTGATTGAGTAATTGTTCAATGTCACCTTAGAATAAAGTATACAGTAGCATGCCCCAGGCATATGTGCTTCTCTTTCTTTAATACTTTTTATCCGTGTCTTGGATAAAGACAAAAATGGCATGCATAAAATTTTCAGATACCACAAATGTAGGAAAGATAATTAAAATATTGGCTGACAGTCAGGATTCAAAAAGATCTTGACAAGCTAGAAGGCCAGACCAAATCTAATAAGATGAAATTAGATAGGGGTGACTATCAAGTCTTCTACTTAGGTCCAATAAGTCAGCCTCTCAAGTACAAGAAGACTTGGCTTCAAGTCTCAGTTCTTTCACTTGCTATCTGTGTGATATTGGTAAGTCACTTCACCTCTGAGTTCCTCAGTTTCCTCATCTGTAAAATGAGAGTGGGGCTGGACTATATGGCCACTGGGTTCCCTTCCACCTCTGATTTACAGTGATTCTTTACCTTGCCACAGCAAGTCAAAATTTTCAAAGCATCTTTGATCCTCAGAAGAGCCCTCTCAGGTGGACAACATGAGTATTCATTTTATTATCATCCTTATTTGGCAGATAAAGAAATTGAAGTTTAGAGAGTTTAACTTTCCTGAGACTTGAACACACTCAGTAGGAGATGAAGCTGGGAGGCAGACTCCAGTCTTCCAAGTCATATCGTTCAGTGCTCTGTGGCTATTCAAGTCGAGGTCTTGGCACGATGTCTCGGCACTTATCAGTCACAGCTGCCACATGCCCCAAATATTCACCCCTGCACTTTTCTCCAGTATAGTCTTGGACCTGGGTATGGAGGAGGAGGGAGGGGTTGGAAACAAGAAGAGGAGCATTTAAGGATGGCTTTGTGGGGAGAGACATGGACTGAATCTCTTTAGAGTTCCTTGTGTTGGCGATCTAGAGCCTTGCCTGGCAATATTTCCTTCTGCCCTTGTTTTTTGTTGTTCGGTCACTTCAGTCATGCCCAACCCTTTGTGATCCCAATTGGGGTTTTCTTGGGAAAGACACCAGAGTGGTTTGTCATTTCCTTCTCCAGCTCATTTTATAGATGAGGAAGCTGAGGCAAACAGGGTAAAGTGACTTGCTCAGGGTCACACATCATCTAGTAAGTGTCTGAGGTCAGACTTGAACCCAGGAAGATGAGTCTTCCTGACCCCAAGCTCAGCATTCTATCCATTGTGCCACCCTTCTGCCCTAGGAAGTATCATTCAGATAGGTCCTCTGCTCTGGTCAGACCATGTCTGGAGAGTTGTGTTCAGTTCTGGGTACCACAGTTTAGGAAGGCCAGAAGTTTACCTGAAAAACAAAGTCGTCATGGATGGGGCAGTCAAGAAGACCTGAATTGAAATTCTGCCTCAATCCCTAGCTGTGTGACTGGGAGCAACTCACTTAACCTCTCTGTGCCTGTTTCTTCATTTGTAAAATAAGAAAGTTGTACTCAAAGGTCTCTAAGATTCCTTCTATCTTTAAAGTTTTGATCTTGTGAGCTGGGAACGGGTTTTGAACTTGATATGAGACAGCAGGATCATACGAAAGACAAAAGAGATAGTTTAATCTTGCCTTGCATTGAGAGCTTCCAGGAATAAGATGGGGATAGTTCTGCTGTATCCTGCCACATTTAGATCATATCTGAGGTATTTTATCCAGTATATCCTATAAAAGAAAAAACCAAAGGGGAACATGATAACTGCCTGAAGTATTTCACTGACTATGAATCTGAGGAGAGACAACGAGACTCAATAAGACCGTTTAACCAATTTCCAATCTGTCTAATTGTATTATCATCCATAGATGATTTAGACCCTATGAAAGGAAGCTAGGTTTTCTCAAAGAGAGACCTAAAGTCACACAGCCAGTCTGAGGCAGGATTTATAGGAAGCCAGGTCTTCCTGACTCAGAGGCTAGCCCTTTATCCACTGTACCACATTGCCTTTCATAAAGAGTTGGAAGTCATCTACATAAAGATAATTATTGAACCCATGAGAATGGATGAAACCACCAAGAGAGACAATACAGAGACAAGAGAAGGATTAGGACAGAGCTTTAAGGAGCATGCATACTTAGCACGAAATAGATGATGATTAATCAGTAAACATGTATTATTGACATATATTACTATACGTCAGGCGCTACGCTAAGCTCTGTGTTGATGATGCAACAAATGAGACCAAAATGGTACCATGAGGCAAGCAAGAAGTGCTGGACAGAATGCAGTGTCAGAGAAGCCAAAGGAAGAGAGATTATCCAAGAGGAGGGAGTGATCAACAGATACAGAGAAAGCAAGGCTTGTGAAAACTGAGAAAAGGGATATTGGATTTAACAGTTAGGAAGTATCAGAAACCTTAAGGTGATTAGTTTAAGACAAGTGGTAGGCTCAAAAACCAGGTTCCAATGAATGGAGAATGGAATAGATTATAAAGCAGTAGAGGCATCAAGTATATATGATAGGGGTCCCCCACCACAAAAAAAAATGAGAAGGGTTTTTTTTTTGTTTTATGGAGGAAATTTGGAAATACTTGTCATCATAAGAGAAGAAACAAATAGCTAGGAAGAGACTCAATATGGATATGGAGGAATGGGAGGGAGGGAAGAGAGAGAGAGAGACAGACAAAGAGAGAGACAGAGAGACAGAGAGACAGAGTCCGAGAGAGACACAGAGAGAGACAGAGACAGAGACAGAGAGAGAGAGATTATGATCATGACCATGACCTAAGTAAGGAGTGGGGCACCCTCTCAAAAGAAATGGCAAGGGGGTGGGATCAAAGGGACAAGTAGATAAATTGACGTGAGCAAGAAGGGCCACCACTGCTTCAGAGAATGGAGTAAAGGAAGAAAGGATGAAAGACCATGTTGGGGGATTTTAAGATGTGAAATAGGGACAAAGAAGGAGCTTACTGTGATGTAGCTTCAAATTCGCAGTCAAGTAGGAGGCAAAGACATCTGCTAATAGGAGGTTAATTGTGTATACATATCTCTTAGTTTTCTTGTGCAGAAAATGAACTTCTTGTGCGAAAAAATAACAAGTAGATTATGCTATTTAAAAATTGATTTTTTTTTAAAATGCCATTATTAATAACAGCTTCAGATACTTACTAGCTGAGTGACCTTGGGCAAGTCACTTAACCTTGTTTGCCTCAGTTTCCTCATCCATAAAATGAGCTTGAAAGGGAAATGTCAAACCATTCCAGTACCTTTGCCAAGAAAACCTCAAATAGATTCATGAAGAGTCAGACTCAACTGGAAGAACTGAACAATTAATAACAAGAGCGAAATGTTAAACAAAATGTTCTTTTACTCTATCCCATCCATTTCTGTTTGCATTCAGCAAGTGGCTTACAACTTACTGGAAGATTTTTTTAAGTGTTGGGAAGAAAAATATCCAAAGAATAATGCTGATGATGTAGAAATACCTGTGTGTGTGTGTGTGTGTGTGTGTGTGTGTGTGTGTGTGTATTCCCCCTACCCCCTCCAGGAAATCTTTGTAACATTTTAGTTGCTTTCAACTGATCTAGTTACCATATTCACATATATAATTTTCCTCCTCTGAGGAGGAGGAGGCAAGCTAGGTGACTTAGTAGACAGAACACTGGACCTGGAATAAGGAACACTTAAATTCAATTCCACCCTCAGGCAGTTATTACCTGTGCGACCTTGGGTAAGCCAGTTAGCCTCTGCCTCTTTTTCCTCGACTGTGAAGTGGGGATAGTAACAGCACCTACCTCATGGGGTTGTTGGGAGGATGAAATAAGATAGTATTTGTAAAATGATTAGCACATAGTAGGTGTTTAACAAATGCTTGCTCTCTTCCCTCTCTTTCCCTTCCTCCTGTATCTCCATGTTCCTTAGCAGCTATTTTATTCCTGAAATGGTAGAAGAGACAACCCAAAGATTGAACTGCTCTAGCCAGACAACTAATTTCCTCCATTTCAGTTCTTCTCAAGGCTTGGTCAGAGCACTTAGCCAAAACTAAAATGTCTTTAGGTACTCTTCATGAAATTAGGATACTCTTAACTCTTTGCCTCATATCTCTTTAACTATTCTGACATCATTTTAGAAGGAGTTCTGCTGTTGTTAACAACCAAAGTGGCCCACCAGGGGGAGAAATGTACAAATAAAGACAGCATTCACTTTGGAAAATAAAAATGGCCATCTTATTTCAAAGATAGAGAATATGGTTTCAGTTTCAAAGGGGATGCAAGAGGGCAGTGTAACTTGGGGCTAGGGGAATTAACAGTTTTCCTTAGAACTAATTCCTTTTCACTCTTCTAAGAAAGAGAGCATTAATGTTTCTCTGTCCTTATATGTGAAACCTATTGTTTTCCTGATTGTCATTTGCTTCTGTTAAAATCAAATGCTTGATTGACTTTTCTCCTTTATAAATTATAAACAAATATTCATTCAAGGAGTCATAAGTGAACGATTAGAATTTTGGGGTTTTTTATGTAGTTGAAAGGCAGGTGTATTAATAGCAGATGAATTGAAAGACTGGAATTCTCTTCTTAGATTGAGCCAGTCTTAGGTAGGGGGACAGGAGGTTGTATAGGACCTCCTCTACACCTAAAAATGAGTCTTGATGTTCCTCTTTTAACATCCTAGGATTGTAGATATAGAGTTGGAAATGACCTCAAAGGCCATGTAGTTCAAATCCCTCATTTTGCAGATAAGAAACAGGCCTAGAGAAGGAAAGTGGCTTGTTCCAAATCACATAGTTAGTAAGCATTAGAGGCAGGATTCGTAATCAGGTCATCTGACTTCAGAGATAATGAGAGGAACTCCATCCATGCCTTGATATCTAATCAGTTTTTCACTTCCCATGTTGCTCCATGACCAAAGTCAAGAGGTCTCCTCTAAGTCGCTAGCCTATCATTCTCAAAGAAAGGTCCTGCTTGTTTCTTTCATAATACCTGAACACTCTGAAGGATAACTTCCTCTGGATGTTTTTCAACCAGGCTGTCCAATGAGTTTTATCCAGCTTTATGTTCATTTCTAAAGTACATGCCCCTGTCTTGGATGTCAGTAATATGGAGTCCTCAACCACAGAGAAGGCATCGCATCTAACACTATTGACACCTCCTACTTCCTGCACTAGACACTGGCCACTTACAGTTGCTACAGCTAAGCAAGGACCTTGTTTTCATTGTATTATCCCCATTAAAATTCTAATCAGTCACACAATGAACATATGCTTCTAATTAATAAGGGCTATGCGTCACCCAAACATTCAATTCCCATAGAACAAAGTGACAGTAAGGGGGAATGATAGTGCGCCTCTCTGGATATGATGGCTTAATCATTCACCTTAGATGCCTTATTTAGTTAGTGGGCTTGCTTGCTAGCAAGGCCTTGTGTGACTCCACTGCGCGTACACAGGGAAGAGTCTCATATTCACATTTCTCTGCTCACTTTGAAAAGTCAACAAATAATGGCTTGACCAACAATTTATAATGATGATGATGATGATGATGCTTCTCTATCTGATCTCTACTCCAAATTTGTATACTAAGATGTTCTTACTCTGACAAATCCTTAACTGATTCCCCTTTTATGGAGGAGGGAGAGGGGGATGGGAATAAGCATTTATGTAGTATCTGCTATGTACCAGGCATTAAACTAAGCAGCTTTCATAAATATTATCTCTCTTGATCCTCACAACATTCTCACAAGGTTGTTCCTTCCAACTCTTGTCCAACTCTTCATGAATCCATTTGGTTTGCCAGTTTCTTGGCAGAGATACTGAAGTGGTTTGCCATTGCCTTCTCCTGCTCATTTCACAGGTGAGGAAAATGAGGCAAATAAGATTAAGTGACTTGCCCAGGGTCACACAACTAGTGTCTGAGGCCAGATTCAAACTGAGGAAGGTGAATCTTCCTGACTCCAGGCCCAGCGCCACCTAGCGGCTGCATTCCTGCAAGGGAGGTGCTGCTGTTATGTCCATCTTATAATAGAGTAAATTGATGCTGACAGAGGTTAAATGACTTGCCCAAAGTTCTGAGCTTGGATTTGAACTCAGGTCTTCCTGATTCCATGTCCAGAGCTGTATTCACTGTGCCACCAGCTGCCTTTCTGATAGAAATACATTTTTGCTACCGCCTTCTCAAACCTCACACAGGATAGTTTTTTTTTTTTTTCAGAGAAGCCAAGAGTTTAAAATTCTAAAACTCCTCTGAATTGAATTTCTCTGGGGATCATTTAGCCCTTGGCTTTAGCTCTTACTAATGTTCCTAAGTCCTTTAGAAAAATACAAGGCTAGAAAAGGGCCTTGAAACTAACACACTAAAAATCCTTTCCCTTGGGAGTACAATCCTTTGTAGTTGCCAGTCTTGGTTTTAATTGCAAGCTGTGAAGGACACAAATGAAAGTTAAATCTTGAATTCAATGGCAACTGAAGTATGACCTAAATCCTCTTATGAGGGTGGATCTAATGGCTCTGGAGTAAGCTTGAAAATTTTCTCCTGGGAATAGTTTATTGGAAACAGGATTGTTGCTATCTGCCTAGAACTGCCAAAGTTTTGTAGATCAAAGTCCAAAATGTCAGCTAAGGAAAAACTCTTTGGTTCGGTTAACTCTAGGTCAAACTTCCTGTATTCTAACAAGCATTGTCATTTCCACATGTTCAAATGTCTGGGGTATTGCTTCAGCTTCTTGTTTATACAATCACATAATCTTGGTGTTGAGAGAGACCTCAGTGATGATCTCATTCAACTCATACCTGGGCGAGAATGTCTTCTACAACAAACCCAACAGGTGGTCATCCATCCTTTGCTCAAAGACCTCCAATTAGTGACAGCACAGTACTTCCTGAGGTGGCCATTCCATTTGGGAATAAGCTTAATGCTAGATTTCTCCTTATAACAAGCCTAAATCTACAACTTCCAACTCATTGCTCCTAGTTTTGATCTCTGGAACCACGTAAAAGAAATCTAGGTTAGTCCTCTTTCAAATGGCAGCCCTTTAAATGCTTGAAGGTAGCTATCATGACCTCTCCCAAGTTTCTCTTTTCCAGGCTTTACATTGCCATTTTCTTCAACTGATCTTCCCTGGTATTATCTCAAGTCCCTTCACCATCCTTGTTACCCTTTCCTAAACATTCTCAAGCTGATCAGCATCCTTCAGAAAACAGAAATTGTTCAAAATATTCCAGCTGTGGCCTGTCCAGGGCAATTCCTCAGTCCCATACCTCACTTAATATAGTTTAGGATCACATTGGCTTTTGTGGCTTATGTATTACACTATTGATTTATGTTTAGTTTACAGTGCTTAAAATGCCCAGATCTTTTTTTTTTCCTTCTGATTAACTGAGGAGCCAGATTACAGAAGGTTTTAAATTTCTGATTAGAAAGTTTGGATTTTTCTTAAAAACAATATGGACCACAGAAGATGTTTTGAGCAGAGAACAATGTGGTCAGACCTGTGTCTTGGGGGGGGAGGTGTTAATTTGGATCTCTGCAAGAGATGAATTAGAGAGAGGAGGGCCTGTAAACAGGGAAACTAGACGAGTTAAGAGACTATTTCAATAGCCCAGGAGAGGTGATGAAGGGGGTTGCTGTGTGAAAGAGTGCATGCAAGAGATATTGTGGAGGCAAAAATGACAAGATTTGGCAACTGATTGGATGTGAGGGATGATAAAGAATATAATATAACCCTGTATTTATGAACACGCGTAACTTAAAAGATGTTTGTTCCCTGGGCAAAAAAAAAATAATAAGTTTAAGAGGATGGAGGATAGAGTGAATGTTGGAAAGAAACATAAAATTTTTTTTTTGGACAAGTTGAATTTAGCATTTTTATGGGACATACAGATAAAAATACATAGCAGTCAATTGATGAAATACTAGACTGAAGAAGTAAAATCAGTGCTAGATGAACAGACAGAGAGAGAGAGAGAGAGAGGTGGGGAGGGGGGAGATTTAGGAATCATTTACATAAAGGTACTAACTAAACCCATGGAAAATGATGAGCTAACAAAGAGAAAAGAGGAACAGAAAAAGGAAAGCAAGTCTATGGGGTGCTGGGGATATTGAATGGAGGGATTATGAAGTATGGAATGGGAGAGTAGATGGCCACCATTTTCTCAACATGTCCTAAAAGGAACTCATTACCTTTCCCCATCAATCCCTTCCCTCTTAATTTTCCTACTACTGTCAAGGATACCACCAACAGCCCAGTCACCCATGTTCACAACCTAGGTGTCATCTTTGATTCTTCATTTTCCCTCACCCTCTTACATCCAATCTGTTGCCAAAACCTATTGATCTTTACCTTTGTAATATCACTCAAAAATGCTCTCTCCTCTGATACTCCCATCACCCTGGTTCAGGCCCTCATCATCTCGTAACCATACTGTTGCAATAGCCTTTTGGTTGGTCTCCCTGCCTCAAGTCTCTCCCCATTGCAGTCTACCTTCACTAAATTGTCAAACTGATTTTCCTAAAGTGCAGATCTGATCATATCACTCTCCCCGTCCCCATTCAATAAACTCTGTTTACATGTAGGATCAAATATAAAATATTCTTTGGCTTTTAAAGACCTTCATAACTCAGCTCCTTCCTCTCCATTTTTCTTGCATTTCACTCCCCTCCATGTGCTCTAGTTCAACAACACTAGACTCCTTGCTGTTCCTTAAAAACAATACTGTCTCCCTACTCTGTATTTTCTTCTTTTAAAGTTAATTTATTTTTAGTTTTCAACATTAACTTCCATAAGTTTTAAATTTCTCATCCTCCCTCCTAACCCCCTTCCCAAAGACAGCATGCAATCTGATATAGGTTTTACATATATATTCGTATTAAATATAACTCTGCATTTTCTTTTCTTCTATTCAGTAATATTTATTTTTTTATTTTATTTTTTTAATATTTATTTTTAGTTTACAACACACGGTTCTACATAATTTTGAGTTCCAGATTTTCTCCCCTCCCTCCCCAAGACGGCATGGAATCTCATATAACTATCAGGAATAACTTCGCATTGAATTAATTTATACATTAGTCAAGTTGCGGAGAAGAATTATGACCAATGGAATGAATCATGAGCAAGAAGAAACAGAACCAAAAAAAACCCCAAAAACAAAAACAAAAGAGAAGAGAAAAAGGTGAGCATGAAGTGTGCCTCAATCTGCATTCAAACTTCATAGTTCTTTCTCTTCATGTAGATAGCATTCTCCATCGTGAATCCTTTGGAGTTGTCCTTGCACCTTGTGTTGCTGAGAAGAGCGAAGTCTGTCAGGGTTGGTCCTCATGGAATCCATATATCTGTGGTTGTGTACAATGTTCTCCTGGCTCTGCTCCACTCACTCAGCATTATGTCGTGTAGGTTTTTCCAGGTTGTTATGAAGTCTGTATCATCCCCATTTCTTATGGCACAATAGTATTCCATTACCTTCATATACCACAGTTTGTTCAGCCATTCCCCAATTGATGGGCATCCCTTTGATTTCCAATTCTTGGCTACCACAAAGAGAGCCACTATAAATATTTTTGTGCATATGGGTCCTCTTCCCACTTGTGTGATTTCTTTGGGATACAACCCTAGAAGTGGTATTGCTGGGTCAAAGGGTATGAACATTCCTGTGGCCCTTTGGGCGTAGTTCCAAATTACTCTCCAAAATGGCTGGATGATCTCACAACTCCACCAGCAATGCAACAATGTTCCAATTTTCCCACATCCTCTCCAGCATTTATCATTTTCCTGTTTTGTTATTTTAGCCAATCTGACAGGAGAGATGTGGTATCTAAGAGTTGTTTTGATTTGCATTTCTCCAATCAGTAGTGATTTAGAACATTTTTTCATATGCCTATAGATAGCTTTAATTTCTTCCTCTGAAAACTGCCTGTTCATATCCTTTGACCATTTCTCAATTGGGGAATGGCTTGTATTCCTATATATTTGGCTCAGTTCCCTGTATATTTTAGAAATGAGGCCTTTATCAGAGATACTAGAGATACTAGAGAACCCAATTTTCTGGTTCCCTCCTAATTTTTGTTGCATTGGCTTTTTTTGTACAAAAACATTTCAATTTAACATAATCAAAATTATCCATTTTGCATTTTGTAATGCTCTCTATCTCTTGTTGGGTCGTGAATTCTTTTCTTTTCCATAAATCTTATAAGTAAACTATTCCTTGATCTCCCAAATTACTTATAGTATCAGCCTTTACTCCTAAATCATGAACCCATTTTGACTTTATTTTGGTATATGGTATAAGATATTGGTCTATGCCCTAACTCTGCATTTTCAATGGCCATCCTCAATTCCTAGAATTCTCTACTTCCTCATTTCTACCTCCTGGCTTCTCTGCAAGTCCCAACAAAACCCCCCCTTTCTCAAGAGGCCTTTCCCACTCTCTCTTACTGCTAACACTTTTCTCCAATTTATCTTGTGCACATCTTGTTTCTATATAGTTGTTTGCTTGTTGGCTCCACCACTAGATTAGGAGCTCCTTGAGAGCAGGTTTATTCCCCTTTTTGTTTTGTATTCCTACACCTTACATAGTTCCTGACATTTAGTAGATGTTTAATAAATTCTTGTTGACCTGACTTGACTAAATGAAGAGGTCAGTTTCTCTTCTGAGAGAGGGTGATACTGGAAGTATGACATAGTCAATCAGGAAATATAAAAAGATTGTTATGCTTGAAAGGGGCTTATTCATTTAAGATCAGATAACAATAATTTGTAGTGGACCCACTTGGCATGACTATGTTATATTCCACTAATGACATTCAGCACTAATACAACGATAAAAAACAGAAACAAAACTTATTGTTATTTCTGGCTTTCTGTATCAGCTTAAGCTCACCATTCTAACAAGGCCCTTTTTTCATCCTCAATTACCGTTGTTTGCCCTTGCATCTTTCTTTTCCAACTTTCTTTAAAAAAAAAAATCTAAGGTGATTGATAAGTTGTTACCGGTGGCTCTTCAATGGCCTTTTTAGATAACTTCCTTCTGTTCTTCCTCATTGGAATTATTTATCTTCATATCATTAAAGTTTCCTTCTTAAAATCTTTCTATCCCTCATGGGCTGACTTTTCTATATAAATTTAAGCCACAAAATCCTACCTATCCTTTCTCTGAACTCTTCAGATTCCGCCCTCCTAAGTTCTAGGTTGCATAACCGACTATTACCAGCTTTCTTCTCCTTTATCACAAACACTAAAATACAGCTGTTATTCCCTTCCCCCACCCCCAAAATAAAATCCCCATATGCATTAGATCTCTAGTTGTCACTGCCTTTTACATATGCTCTCTCCACTTCTGCATAAATATCTGAGGCCATGAATTTTATTTCTGGCTTTTTCTTTGAATTTTGTCTTTCATGCATTTCTGGATATCTCTTCTGCTTTTCTCCTTTTTACATTATTGCTATTCTCCTATTTTATCACTACTCTTTATGGTGCCTAAGATGTTGGATACGCACAGAGAGTTTTCTCCCTACCCCATAATGATGTTTTATTATAATTGTAAGACTCCAAACAAAAACATTTCACTAGCCCTCATTGACCATACTCCATTCCTGGTCAGTTGCCTGTCACTTCTATATTTTAAATCATGATATAGAAATCCAAATCCTGTTCTCAGATACTGTCTTCTTAATCAGCTGCTTGCAAAGATAAAGCCAAAAGGTGATGGACAATAATCATTGAGTATTCTACTCAAGACTGGAGAATTTTTCCTTCTCTCCCTGCTTCCTGGGAGCCAGATCCTCAACCTTTGTTGTTTTTGCTCTTTGTGGCCCATTCCCCTAGTTAGTACTTCCTCATCTCTTTTGCAACTTAAGAGCCACACCCAAATTCCTTTCCTTCCTTTCAGTCTATCCTGTTTTTCTTTCATTTTCAATTCCATTTCCTCTGCTTTTCCCTCATTGAGTTCCTTCTTCTCCTACAGCCCTTCTCTTCCTTCCTGAATACTTCTGAGAGACCTTCTTTTCCTTCAATTTCCTTAATCCTCCCAAATTTCCCTTTCACTACTTCAAAATCTGACCTTTCCCTTTCTAAAACCCTCCAAATCTCCTTCATAATTCCTTTCTCTTCAGTACAAGTCCTTCTCCAGAGTTCCTCTCTGGGAAATCCCCATACCAGGTCCTGCCTTCAGGACGGAGCAGCAAGCTGTGATTATTTTCATGTTTTAGACATGAAGAGTTCTACTAATTAGATTTCATCATAGGAAATAACATTGCTGTTGCAAAACAAAATAAAACTAAGGAAGCCACCCACCTACCCCCAAACCAAAAAATAATTACCTTTCAAAGGACATATTTTGTTGACAGTTTTTGGTTCACTGCCCATTATTATATGACTTAGAGCATACAACACAATGAAATGACTTTTTCAACCTTTCTTTCCCTGTTGAAACTTGCTAGATTTGAAATGGGGCAACATAGCTTAACTCATTTGGCACCATTACATGGATCTCATTTTCCATAAATCAGTTATTCATACGCCTTGGTTTCTCCATTTCTAGAGCGGCATGGGAAATAATGGCTGCTAATTTCAAGTGATAGTCACAGTTTCAAAGCATCATATCTAAGCCAACATGAAATAATGTTAGGAGAAGGAATAACTTAATTCGCTTCATTAAATCCTATTTTTCCTTTAAGTATGCAGATTAGGGGTAAGGAAGATAGTTCTTTCATACTATTAGCTTTTTTCTTTCATTCCACTGTTAGTCATTGATAAAATTTCTAAGAATAAAGAATAAAGGTGATAACTTAATCTTTTTCCTCTATTTGGTCCCAGATGTGTAATTTTGTTGTTATAAAAAAACTCTCAGCAAAGAAACTTCTTTTCACAATGTAGATCAGCAACCTAAAGTCTTAGAGAGTTGCATGGACTAGCGTGAGGTTAAGTGACTTCTCAGGGTCACAAAGCCAACGTGCATCAGAAACAAAACTTGAATCCAAGTCTTACTAACTCTCAGCTCAGCTCTCTATCCATCACATGCCACTACCTCTATGGAGGATTGATAAATAGATAGATAATGGAGAGATGATAGGCAGATAGAGAGATACATAATTGGTAGGTGATAGACAGATGGACAAATAGAAAAATAGAAAAGAGATAAATAAATAATTGATAGATGATAAGTAGATAGAGAGACAGACAGATAGATGATAGATAGATGATAGATTGATAGATGATAGATAGATGATAGATAGATGACAGATAGATAGATAGATAGATAGATAGATGATAGATAGATAATTATTAGCAATCACCTAGTCCATTCATTCATTTTACAAATAGAAACCTGAACCAAGTGAGGAGGAAGTGACTTGAACTCACAAGCATGTCTTCGTTTTTTATTTTTTTTTTCATTACATTTTCTTTTAAAGGAAGAGATATGGTAGATTTTTCTTCATTTGAACCATCGGACTGTTTCACCACATTTTTTTAGGGAAAACTAGGTTTATTGCTTTTAAAATCTTTCAAATTTAAATTTTAATGCCAGAATGTTACAAAGGGATACCTTAAGACTAGATCTCTAGATAATATTTGAATATTACATCATTTTAAATTATCTAATAAGAATGTTATATACCTTCAATTCAATTCTACAGATTTACTGGCTCAAGGTTATTACTCTATCCAAAGTCAGAACCAGGTTCAAGACTCAAATCTCTCTGAATCTTAAAGCCAGGCTCTCTGACTTCACTCTCCTTTTATAAGCTCTATAACACCTACTATTTATGTAACTCTTTAAGGCGGTAAAGTGGATAGAGTGCTGGGCCTGAAATTAGGAAAACTCATTCCGAATTCGAATCTGGCCTCAGACAGTTACTAGCTATATGACCCTGGGAAAGTCACTTACCCCTGTTTATCTCAGTTTCCTCATCTGTAAAATGAGCTGGAGAAGGAAATGGCAGACCACCCCAGTATTTTCACCAAAAAAAAAACCCAGATGGGGTCACAGAAACACATATGACTGAAAAATGACTGAACAACAAGAAGAGTCAATATTATATTCCTAGACAAGAAATTTAAGTGTGCTTTGTATTTCCTAGCAGGACATATAAGCTATACTCAATAGTTTTAGATGAGGACATTTGTCATGATAACTCAGGATTTTATTTGAGCTAGTAAAAGATTATCTTTGATAATAAAACTATAAACCATTCCCTAATTAATGGCTATAAAAAGGGATTTCAGATACCCTCTCTCCCCATCCTTTCTTCACTACTGAAGAAAAAAATCTTAATTCTGATGAATGTCAGTGCTAAGTAGAATCAGCAAAGACACTGATTTGGGACATAGGTCTATATGTTCTGGGGCAATCAGTGAAGAACGGAAGGAAGGCTTGTTTACCACCTTTTGCCCTGGGCGGTGGGAGAGTGGTCTGCATCACTTCTTCTCTTTGGGACCCACCAAACCAGAATTTCAGTTGGTACATAACTTAGCCAAAGAGTTATATTAAACAAAATCCATGAATCCCACCCTTCCTCCACCTACAATTCTTGAAAACACAGCTTTTCTCATAGTTCTCATTCACTTAGCAACATCAATTCAAGTTCATTTTTTTGCCCTAATACTCATCATAGTTCAGAATATGTTCTTGCTCCCTGCAGTGGTACAGCACTTACCCCATGTGTGCTCATTCCTTCCTGCCCACAGCCACAGCCTGGGATCACTTCCGGTCAGTACTGCTAGGCCTGGCTTCCAGAAACATTGGGATGTAGGGGGAGGGCCTTCCATCTTCCCACACTTAGCCATCTGCTCTTCCTTAGATGAAAGTTTGTGAAGTAGAAGTTTTTGAGGTGAAATTTCTTGAGGCTGTGAGTGAGGTGAAAGTTGAGGTGAAATTTCTGGAGGCCTAGTGTCCTTCCCAACAAAGCTGCCCTCAGGGCCTGCTGTTTGTTAATTGGGTGGAGCCTGCTCTGGAGGTGTCTAAGCTTCACTCAGGTCAAACCTCAGCCCCTGGAGGTCCTGTCTTTTCTGAGGTCCTCTCAAGTTGTCTTAGGAGGACAACTTCTTTGCCCCTTTATTTTTGCTGCTCTATGTTCTTTTCATGGTGATATTCTGTTTGTTTGTGGAGGAAATCTGGAGAGCCTGGAAATTTCTCCCCTACTCTGCCATCTTCTAAAAATTTCCTCATAGTTCTCATCATAGTTCAGGATATGTTTTAATGTACACACAAACTCACATATCAGATTGTGCATATATGTGCATAAACATAATATATATATTTACATGTAAAAGCATATACTATGATAGTTATCCATTTTATAGGTTTAATGAATCACACGGTTCTTTTGGTAAAGGCTTCTGATCAATATATAATCCATAAACATGTCTATCCATTTTGGTCCAGGCCTGAGGTTTCATTAATATAGGAAATTCCATTTCCCTGTATAGATTGGTACCTCCTTTACACCTAGTCTTAGAGCATTCTTTGAAGGCATTGAGATTTCCAGTGACTCACCCAGGTTCACAAAGCCAAATGTATCATAGACAGAACCCAAGCCTTCCTGACTGTAAGGTAAGTCACTTATCCACTAAACCATGCCACCTCTCATAAACTCATACACACATATATAGACATATGTAGGGTATGTATCAGCCATGATCTTTGTCAGTAGTGTTAAAAGAATAGTTATTCATGTAAAAATGTGTTTTCAAAAAGACTAACATATAACTGTATACTGCCACATATACTGCCACATATCATTAAGCCTGTGGGTGAGAATCATAGACTCTTAAAAATTATACAAGATCTTGGAGGTCAACTAGATCAACCTCCTACCCAAAGTAGTCTGATAGGTGATCAGCCTCTACTTAGAGCAGCAGACTTGGAGCTCAGAAGACCTGAGTTCAAATCCCACCTGTGACACTAGCTCTGTGATTCTGGGCAACCTCTCTCAGCCTCAGTTTCTTCTTCTATGAAATGGAGATTATTCTTTTATTATAGTACTTACCTCACAGAGTTGTTATGAGGATCAAATGAGATCATCTATGTAAAGTCCTTTGTAAACCTTAAAGCTATATTGGAGTAGAAGCTAAAATATAACCCCTTCAAGGGGTGTTGTGAAAAGAATTCTTCCATTGGGTATGTAGTCGGACTAGGACTCGGGCTTTAGGTCTACACAGAGATTGATTCCGTATCAAGATGATTTACAGAATTAAGGAATCTAAGATTTGGAAGGAACTTCAGAAGTCATCTGATCCAACACACAACTAAACAACAATTACGTCTACAACATCTGTGACAAGTGGCCATCTAGGGTCTTCTTGAAGTAAAGCCTACTTCTGAGTCAGTCCATTACATTTTTGGACGGTGCCAACTGCTTAACAGCTGTGTTCTTCCACAGCTCTTAGATTTGTCCCTTGCTCTCCAGTTTTATAGCTATAAGAGACACTTAATTGGATTACCTACAGCCCTTCTAAACTCTTTTGTTGTTGTTGTTCAGTCATTTCAGTCATGTCTGACTCTTCATGACCCCATTTGGGGTTTTCTTGGCAAAGATACTGCAGTGGTTTGCCATTTCCCTGTCCAACTCATTTTACAGAGGAGGAACTGAAGCAAACAGGGTTAAGTGATTTGTCCAGGGTCACACAGCTAGTAAGTATTTGAGGCCAAATTTGAACTCAGGAAGAGGAGTCTGCCTTGACTTCAGGCTCATCACTCTATCCACTGTGCCACCTAGCTGCTCTGCCTTATAGCTAAGATACAATTCTATATTTTACACACAGCATTAAGAATCATCTTACTATACAATAGATCAGGGTCACAGCAGCTCTCACCTACACTATTCTAATATCTTCCTAATTGGCTTCCCCGTTTCTATTCTCTTCCTTCTCCAATCCACCTTCCATACAACTGAAGAAGAGTTCATCTCCCTAATGCACAGTGCATTCCCCTGCCGGAAAACCTTTGGTGGTCCCATGTTTTGGGGCCATGTCAGACCTGTTTCTCTACCTTATTTATTTCCAAGAAGGCCATAGAGAAAGTAACTTCACCTCAGTGTAATTCAAAGAATCCCTTCCTACCTATCCTCCATCAAGGGGGATGCGGATGGGAGAAAATACGTAATCTTCCTCAACTTACTCTTGGCTACTTCTTTCCCAAAGGGAAAAAGAAGGGTCAGTGAGCCACTTTTAATGAAACCCAGGAATTAAGTCAGAGTGATAAAAAAAGGGTCAGGTAGGGATAAGTAGGGAGGAAGAACTTAAAAAGCTAATGACATGTACCCTAGGATTATGGTAAGGGTCTAAGGACACTGTCCAGTAAGGAAGAGAATGTTTTTAAAAGCCCATTTTAACCCTAAACATAATAGGGGCCAGCTAGGTGACACAATAGATAGAAAACTGGTCCTGAAATCAGGAAGACTTTAATTCAAATACAAACTCGGACGTTTACTAGCTGTGCGATCTTCGGCAAGTCACTTAATTTCTATTTGCCTCAGTTTCCTCACCAGTAAAAAATTATATACATATATGTATACATATGTTATATAACATATATAATATGACTATATATGTGTGTGCATGTATATATGTGTACATGGATATAGATATAATCACTCCAGCATTTAATAATAGCATTTACCTCCTAAGGTTTTTGTGAGGATCACATAAGATATTTGTAAAGTGCTTATCACAGTGCCCGATACCTAAGAGGCATTTAATAAATGCTTATTTCCTTCCTTCCATTTGATAGTTTTGGCAACATTCCCAAATTTACCAATGTATTAAATCCTGTTCAAAGTCAAGGTCAGAATCAGCAAAAGAAAGGCAGTTATAAACACCAAAATGAAGACAATAAAGAGTCCCAAACTCTTCACTGTATATGTTGGCTTTGAATACTAAATAAGGAATGCATTTCTAATTCAAGCCCAGAAATTTTATCTTGAATAAATAAGAGATGAGAGATATGATGAAATGTTTGGGTCATTTTACGACGGATGTCCTCTGAAGGCTGGTGTTTGTTTTTTCTTATTGGAAAGAAAAAAGCTTCTTGGAGTTATAGTTTGCCTTTTTTTCAGATGCCCATCACTTCCCTTTTATATCACTCATCCCTGATTATTAATTCCTTCTTTGTAACAATGGAAAACACTTGGACAAAGCCCACCATCATTGCAATTGTGTGTGGGCCATTTGCCATGTCGGTAATCCCTGCCTTTCTACTGAGAGAAGAAACCTCTGTTTCCTCATCAGTTCTCCAGGACCAATTATCAAAATGCATCAGAGTTTTGCTACTGCTTAGCATTGTTTTGTTTGCTTTTGTGGTTGTTAATGTGTTCAGAGTAATTTTTCTGCTGAAAAGAACTCAGAGTAAGGAAGATCCCCAGCCTAATACAGTTATTCTGCAATTGAAGGCATCGAGAGGTGGGGTGAATTGTTGCTCAGCATTACAAAGACAGGATGTTTCAGAGACAGGACTTAAACCCACATCCTCACTGGACTCAGGACTCTAAGGCTCCATTACAGTTTAATTGTCACATAAGTAGTAAGTGTTAGTTAATATATTCTCTCATTGTTATTAGCACATAGCTTTTATTTTACTAAGTATATCTGCCAATACTAAGATAAATATGGGGTCTCAATCCGAAGTTTAAGAAGTGCTGAAGGTGTCACCAGTGGAAAAAGTTTAAGAAGTCCTAGACTCTAGACATGCTAACAAAACTGAACTTCTTAAGTACTATCCTCTTAAACTATCTGCATACCCAGTGATGTACTACTCAATGTCCTTGAGAATAAATGTTTACTTATTTATTAAACAAATTCCTGGACCACTAAGAGAAGCCGAGAATTCCAAGTGAAAACTTTCTGATGTTTTATATTCAGCAAAAGGTGAGGAAGCAGTCACTGAAATGTGTACATACATGTACATACCAGTGGTAGAGTAGATAGAACACTGAATTCATATCCAGACTCAGACCAGCTGTGAGACCCTGGACAAGTCACTTCATCCTGTTTGCCTCAGTTTCCTCATCTGTAAAATGAGCTAGAGAAGGAAATGGACAAATTATCCAGTATCTTTGCCAAGATGATTCTGAGAAAATGGTAGAGTAGGTCAGAAAATTCCAAGCTCTCCAGATTTCCCCCACAAATAAGACAAAAAAGCACTTCAGAGTGAACATAGAGCAGTAAAAATAAACAAGAGTTGGGGCAAAACAGTGCTCCTCCCAGGATAACAGGAGAAGAACAGAAGAAAAATCCCAGGACAGAGGTCTAGTCCCTGTGAAGTGTAAATACCTCCAGGCTAGTTCCACTGAAACAGCAAGCAGGGAGCCTTAGGGCTATCTGGGTTGGGAGGTAGCCTTGGCCCAGCCACAGGAATTTTCACCTCCCCAACAATGTGGGGAGTCAAGCATCTGAGCCAGGAATGATTGAGGGAACCTCTGCTGATAAGGTATACCAGGCCCAGCAGTGCTGTTGAGACAGGGCCCTGGGAGAAAAGGAACCAGCACATGCCCTGTGCGTGCAGAAGCAGTGGAGCAGGATGCTGCTGGCTGTGGGCACTTATGGGAGGGCAGGAGCTCTTGGTTTTGGTCCCAGGCCAGAGGGGAGAACTGAAGGAGGACCTTAGGCCAGAGGCACCATCCCCCATGCCCCAGGACTAGAGGTAATTACAACAAGTAGTTATAAATAAAAAATGAGCACAACCATAGAAAGTTCCTACGAGAATAGAGAAGACCAGGATTCATCCTCAGAGGAGGATATTGAAGTAAATAAGTCTCTCCTTCCCCAAAGAATAATGTCAAATGGTCACCTGCCCAAAAACAATTCATAGAAGAACTTAAAAAAGACTTCAAAAATTAAATCAGAGAGATTGAAGGAAATTTTTTTTTTAAAATAAGAACAAGAAAAAAACCAAGAAGATTATGAAAAGAAAGTTAACCGACTGGAAAAGGGAATCAAGCATCTTAATGAAGAAAATGACTCCTTGAAAATTAGAATTGGGCAAGGAGAAACCAGTGAAGTTATAAGAGATAAAGAAATAATAAAACAAAATATAAATAATGAAAAAATAGAAGAGAATGTGAAACATTGCATAAGAAAAACAACTGATGTGGAGAACAGATCAAGAAGAAAAAATAAAAGAATAATCGGAAAGCTATGATCAAAAAAAAAAAGAATCTTGATACAATAATACAAGAAATAATTAAAGAAAATTGTTCTGAAGTGTTAGAACAAGAGAGGAAAGTAGAAATAGAAAAAAATATACCGATCACCACCTGAAAGAGATCCTGCGAGGAAAACCTACGAGAATATCATAGGCAAATTCCAAAACCTCCAGCTCAAGGAGAAAATATTACCAGAAACAAGAAAAAAAAAATCAAGTATGGTAGAGCCACAATTAGAATCACACAAGACCCCCCAGGGGGCAGAGCCAAGATGGTGGCTGGGAAGCAGGGACTAGCATGAGCTCCCCACCAAGTCTCTCCAAAAACCTATAAAAATGGCTCTGAACCAATTCTAGAACTGCAGAACCCACAAAATAGCAGAGGGAAGCAGGGCTCCAGCCCAGGACAGCCTGGATGGTTGCTGGGTGAAGTCTTTTGCACATGGAGCTGGGAGCAGAGCAGAGCCCAGCGTGGGCAGCAAGGACCAACCAGACCAGGAGCTGGACGGATTGGGCCCTAGCGCCCCGAATCACTGAGCTGTGGCAGTTGCCAGACTTCCCAACCCACAAACACCAAAGACAACAGAGAAGAACTGCAGAACCCACAAAATAGCAGAGGGAAGCAGGGCTCTAGCCCAGGACAGCCTGGATGGTCTCTGGGTAAGGTCTATCGCACACGGAGCTGGGAGTGGAGAGAGGCGTAGCAGGGCCCAGCGTGGGTGGCCAGGACCAACCAGACCAGGAGCCCAGCAGAGCGGGCCCTAGCGCCCTGAATCAGTGAGCTGCAGCAGTTACCAGACTTCTCAACCTACAAACACCAAAGACAACAGAGAAGGTTAGTGGGAAAAGCTGAAGGGAGTGGAAGGATTTCATGGTTCAGCCACTGCCCCAGGGGCAGCGGAAGTGGAACAGCTACAGAACTGCATCTGCAGTTGCTTCTGGCTCCACCTGGTGGGAGGAATTAAGTGGCGGATCAGAGCAGGAGTACAGAGCCTGCTGAAGATCTAAGTCCAGTCTGGGTTGGGGGTTCTTGGGGAAGGAGGAGTGCTGGTGTGGCAGAGCTGGTTGTAATAGCTCTGAAATCAACAATGTATCCCCCCAAGCTGGGAACGTAGTACTCTTCACTCTACAAGCAGTCATACCCCGACAATAAACTCAAGGGTCAAGTTAGTTGGCTGGGAACACGGCCAGGCCGCGAAAACACACCCAGATTCAGTCTCAGACTTTGGAATCTTACTTTGGTGACAAAGAAGACCAAAACATACAGCCAGAAGAAGTCAACAAAGTCAAAGAGCCTACAACAAAAGCCTCCAAGAAAAACATGAACTGGTTTCAGGCCATGGAAGAGCTCAAAAAGGATTTGGAAAAGCAAGTTAGAGAAGTAGAAGAAAAATTGGGAAGAGAAATGAGAAGGATGTGAGAAAACCATGAAAAACAAGTCAATGACTTGCTAAAGGAGACCCAAAAAAATACTGAAAAATATACTGAAGAGAACAACACCTTAAAAAATAGACTAACTCAAATGACAAAAGAGCTCCAAAAAACCAATGAGGAGAAGAAAGCCTTGAAAGGCAGAATTAGCCAAATGGAAAAGGAGGTCCAAAAGACCACTGAAGAAAATACTACCTTAAAAATTAGATTGGAGCAAATGGAAGCTAGTGACTTTAGGAGAAATCAAGATATTACAAAACAGAACCAAAGGAATGAAAAAGTGGAAGACAATGTCAAATATCTCATTGGAAAAACCACTGACCTGGAAAATAGATCCAGGAGAGATAATTTAAAAATTATTGCACTCCTGAAAGCCATGATCAAAAAAAGAGCCTAGATATCATCTTTCAAGAAATTATCAAGGAGAACTGCCCTGATATTCTAGAGCCACAGGGAAAAATAGAAATTAAAAGAATCCACAGATCGCCTCCTCAAATACATCCCAAAAAGAAATCTCCTAGGAATATTCTTGCCAAATTCCAGAGCTCCCAGATCAAGGAGAAAATACTGCAAGCAGCCAGAAAGAAACAATTTGAGTATTGTAGAAACACAATCAGAATAGCCCAAGACCTAGCAGCTTCTACATTAAGAGATCAAAGGGTTTGGAATATGATATTCCGGAGTTCAATGGAGCTAGGATTAAAACCAAGAATCACCTTCCCAGCAAAACTGAGTATCATGCTCCAAGGCAAAATATGGATTTTCAATAAAATAGAGGACTTTCAAGCTTTCTCAGTGAAAAGACCAGAGCTGAATAGAAAATTTGACTTTCAAACACAGGAATCAAGAGAAGCATGAAAAGGTAATCAAGGAAAAGAACAAGATAAAGAAAACACAAGGGACTTACTAAAGTTGAACTGTTTTGTTTACATTCCTACATGGAAAGATGACCTCACAAGACCTCAGCATTAGGGTAGCTGAAGGGAATATGCATATATATATATATATATATATATATATATATATATATATATATATACATATATATATATATGTGTGTGTGTGTGTGTGTGTGTGCGTGTGTGTGTAAGTATATATATGTATGTGTGTGTATGTATATATGTATGTGTATGTATATATATATATATATATATATATATATATAGAGAGAGAGAGAGAGAGAGAGAGAGAGAGAAAGAGAGAGAGAGAGAGAGTGGGTACAGGGTGAGTTGAAGATGAAGGGATGATATCTAAAAGAAATAAAATCAAATTAAGGGATAAGAGAGGAATATATTGAGAGAGGGAGAAAGGGAGAGATAGAATGGGGTACATTATCTCGCATAAAAGTGGCAAGAAAAAGCAGTTCTGTAGGAAGAGAAGAGAAGGCAGGTGAGGGGGAATGAGTGAATCTTGCTCTCATCAGATTTGACCTGAGGAGGGAATACCATACACACTCAATTGGGTATCTTACCCTACAGGAAAGAAGGAGGAAGAAGATAAAAAAGGGGGGGTGATAGAAGGGAGGGCAGTTGGGAGAGGAGGTAATCAAAAACAAACATTTTCGAAAAGGGACAGGCTCAAGGGAGAAAATTGGATAAAGGGGGATAGGTTAGGAAGGAGCAAAATATAGTTAGTTTTTCACAACATGAGTATTGTGGAAGGGTTATACATAATGATACGTACATGGCCTATGTTGAATTGCTTGACTTCTTAGGGAGGGTGGGTGGGAAGGGAAGAGGGGAGAGAATTTGGAACTCAAAGTTTTAAAAACAGATGTTCCAAAACAAAAAAAAAAGTTTTTGCATGCAACTAGAAAATAAGATACACAGGCAATGGGGCGTAGAAATTTATCTTGCCCTACAAGAAAGGTAGGGAAAAGGGGGTGGGAGGGGAATGGGGGGACAGAAGGGAGGGCTGACTGGGGAACAGGGCAACCAGAATATATGCCATCTTGGAGTAGGGGAGGGTAGAAATGGGGAGAAAATTTGTAATTCAAACTCTTGTGAAAATCAATGCTGAAAACTAAACATATTAAATAAATTAAATTAAAAAAAAAAAGAATCACACAAGAGCTAGTAGTGACTACACTAGAAATCCACAGGTCTTGGAACACTATATTGAAGAGCAAAAGAATTGTGATTCTGGCCAAAAATATCATATCCAGCAAAGTTAAGCATAATCCTGAATGGGAAAAGAATGGATATTCAATGAATTGCCAGACTTTCAGGATTTTATTGCAAAAAGACCTGAACTTACTAGAAAATTTGACATTACAAGACCCAAGAGAAATATAAGGTAAATATCAAAGACTAATTACAAGGGACTCAATAAGGACAGACTGTTTTCTTTTTATTGGAGGAAATGTAAACTGTATGTCTAAGATTGTAATTGGCAATTGGGTGACTCAAAAGCAAGACTGAGGGTATAGCTGAGTATGATATGACTCTAAAAAGTAACACCATCTAGAAAACGTAAAAAGAGTAAATATCTCATACAAATGAGGTGCAAGGGGAAGACTTGATATAGAGGAATTAGATGGGGGAAGAGGGCTGGTAGTTCTGGAGTCGTACTCTCCTCGGGAATGGGTTAAAGAGAGAAATATATATAATTTAGAAAGAAAGAAGGCAAAGAGGATAAGGAAAGAGGAGAGAGCAAGGGAGGGATTTTTAGAGGGAAGAAATAAGAAAGTGAAAGAACAGGATAAAGTGAGGTATAGAAAGGTATTTAGAGCAATGGGAATGAGAGGATAAGAGAGGGATCTTTGGAGAGGAATAGGTTAAGTAATAGGAAGGTAGTAGGTACAAGCAAAGTAGAGGAGTCAGGAGGGATAGAAAATAAGAGATACACACAAACATAAAATAAAGATCAGTAGTAGAATTTATTAGGAAAAAAAGCAGGGGTAGTAATCATGATCTCAGACAAAGTTAATGCTAAAATGGATTTAATCATAAGAGAAAAATAGGAAAACTATACTATATGTTAGCCATGTTAATCGATATTGTTTTAGACTATTTAAAATAACTAGATAGTATAAGATTGGAATATTCCTGTGGTATAGGAAATGATGACTTGGTGGACTTAGAAAAATATGGAAAGATTTGGCCTTATGAAGGAAGTTGTTATCCACTCTCAGAGAAACAGAGGACAAACAAGTATCTTATGGTCTTACATAAATGCATATGAACCTATATGTCTATATATGAGTATGATTATACATATCTAAGTATATGTATGTGTATGTATGTGTATATATGCGTTTGTGTGTATATATGTATGTGTATGTATATATGTATATATATATATATGCAAATATTATATATTAATTGTAGCCTTCTTGGGGGAGGGAGGGAAGGAAATGGCGGGGGGGAACAAAGTAAAAAGTGCACAGCAGAGAACAAAAGAAAGCTTTCAGGAAATAAAGAAAAGATGGACAACTCTGAACATGAGTGGTATTTATTATATAGAATTTCTTGAAATGGAAATGTGTTGCTATATATTTTGAATCTTCTCTGTTCTGTTGTGTGCATGGCAAGGTTTTTTTTTTCTTTTCTTATTTTGTATTTAAGTTTTAATATTTAAGCTCATAATATGTTTCTTCTTTTCTTATTGTATATTTAAATTTAAGTTTAAAATAAATTAATTTATAAAAAAGAAAACCACAGTTGGGGTCATGAAGAATCGAACACAACTGAACAACAACAGCACCTATCTCTGAGGGTTTTTGTAACAATCAAAAGAGAATATTTTAAAGTACTTGGCAATATAGTCATCACTGCATAAATGCTAGTTACTTTTGTTGTTGCTGTTATTTGCATGTCATAATTAGAAATATTTAATCGACTATTTATACTTATTATGCACCTTCCTATAGAGGACCAGCTCTGAGAAAGTCCATTCTGGGATAAGACACAGGTCAGAGGCCTGTTCTTGCCCTTAGGCTGATAACTTGGCACGTGGACTCTCCACCCTGCCTTGGCACACACGTGGTTCTCAGGATGAAGGCTCTTCAAGCCTCCTTGGTACACACATGCCAAATCCCCCATGGTACACACATGCTAAATACCGCCTGTGGGCTGTTAACACAATATTGTTTGTGGCAAAAGGGGAACAAAAGGATGGGGAAGTCATGCATTATGCAAATGCCTCACAAGTGGATTCGTTGATTCTGCTTGCCTAAAAGGGTATATAAGCCCTGTCCCTCAGTTTAATAAATGGAGCTGTTCTTTATTCTTCCGCCTGGCCCATGTTTTCTTTTCACTGTCTGCGGCATTTGGCCATCTCCGGACATTTTGGCACCACAACCGCTGGCGGCACCTTCCCATTTCTATTTGCTTTACTCTTAGTTTTAAGTCTTCTGAAATTGCATATTCTACAAACCATAGCCACATGCCATCACTGGGAGAATATTAGTATTGAAGGAAGAAGTGCTTGTGGCAGCCAACTCTTTGGATCTATAAGCAAGTATTATCAACATTACAGTTCCTCAAATGTGATAAAGCTGAATCTCCTTCTAATCAATTGTGAGTCTGGTTTATTTTCTATCTGCAGCGCCATTCAACTAATCAATCAATCAACAGTATTCCTTAAGCACCTACTGTGTTCCAGGCATATTCCTAAGAATGGTGGATACAAATACAAAGGATGTAACAACCCCTATTTACAAGGAGTTTGCATTCCAATAAGACAGACAAAAAGTACATATAAAAATATTTACAGTATAAATATAATGTGAATAAATATAAATGTATACGAAGGTAGTTAATTATAAGGTAGCTTGGGAGGGTGAACACTAGAAGTTAGGGGAAGGGGGTTAGGAAAGGCTTCATAAAACACATGACATATTAGAGGAAGAGAAAAAGCTACTCTGGCTAGATCATAGAATGTGCATGTGAGAGTAATATCCAATGAGCTAGAAAATTAAGTTGAGGCCCACTTGCATGGGGCTTTAAAAGCTAAACAGCAGAGTTTATTTTTTTTATTTTAGAAACAACAGGAAGGTTGTGGTGTTTATGGAGTGCCCGAGTCACATGGTCAGATCTGCTTTGGTAGCAGTGTGGAAGATGTACTAGAGAGGCCAGGCATGGTGATGCATGCCTATAATACCTGCTGGTAGAGAGGCTGGGGATGATGGATGGCTTGAATTTCAGAGTTCTGAGCTACAACAGGCATTGACACCGTTAGTGTGAGCCCCAAGGAGTGGGGGGTGAGGGAGTTACCAGGTTGCCTAAGGAAGAGAAAACCAGCCCAGGTCTGAAATAAAGACTTCTATGCCACACAGCAAAGGCAATGGAGAGGACCCCATAAAAGGCTCCTGCTCTTCTAGACCGGGCAAAATAGATACACCTAGTGGTTTTTTGTTTGTTTGGTTGGTTGGTTTTAGGATTAACTAGAACAGGGAGAGGCTTGAGCTAGGGAGGCTAATTAAGAGAATGTTGAAATAATCTGGGCAAGAGGTGAAGAGGGCCTAAACTAAGGCGAGAGTGGCAACTGTGTAAGTACAGAGAAGGGTTTGGATACAAGGGATGTTGTGAACAAAGAAACATCAATATTTGGCAACTGAACAAATATGTGAGATGAAGGAGAGTGAGTAATCCAAGAAAAAATTTGAGGTTACAAATCCGGGAGGTGGGAAGGATGGTGGTGCCTTTAGCAGAAATGGGGAAATTTCAAAAAAGGGAAGGTTTAGAAGGATAGATAATGAGTTCAATTTTGAACATGTTGCATTTTATATGTCTTAAGGACAGCCAGTTGGAAATATCCGATAGGTAGTTAGCATCCAAGAGATGTGTTTTGATGGACTAACTCAACAGGCGGCCCATCCAATTTCATGTCACAGTCTAGACGGTATGTGTTTTTATCTTTTGTTGTTGTTTTCTTTTCCCTTGCAGGTGGTTAGAACCATGTCTTGAGTTGCTATGGATTTCACAAGGGAGGTTTTGTGGCACTCTGGGGCTAGAAGCAGCTAGTATAATATCATATATAAGATCAGCATATTAAAAAGTCCTGATGTATAAAACAATTCTCCAGGGGCCCTTTACAGCTGATAGGATAAAATACAAACTCCTTAGCCTACTGTTTATGGCCCTACGCAATCTGGCTCAGACCTGCCTTGTTCACATTACTCTCCTTTATATATTCCATGTTCCTGCCAAACAGGACCACTAACCTATCCCTAATTTCATCCTGTACTCTCCCCTGCATGTCCTGCTTGCCTGGAATGGCCTCCCTTCATATCCCCAGCCACTGAAGTCATCGTCTTCCTTTGAAAGAAGGTGTAAAGAAGGTTCTGACTCCTCCATGAAGCTTTCCCTTCCACCCTCCCGAATAAAAGTGGCCTAGCCCTCCTCGTATATTCTTAGAGTTCTTTATCTGGATTTCTTCATTGCCCTTATAACATGCTACCTTACATTTGTGTACATATCATGTCCTCATCTCTGTCTCCTGGCTTCCCTGGTTTCCCTCAAGACTCAGCTCAAATCCCACCTTCCCCAAGAGGCTTTTCAGTGTCCCTCTCCCTAACCACTCCACCCTGGGACCCTCCCCAATGCCTTTCCTACTAGTTGCCTTCCGTTAACATTATGTATATGTATATATACATATACACACATAAATGAGCATGCATATTTACATACATGTATGTGTGTGAATACATATTTATATAATATTTTATATGTGCATAGTTCTTTATATATTGTCTCCCCAATTAGAATGTGATCTCTTTGAGGGCAAGGAACATATTTTTGCCTTTCTTTGCATCCCGAGCAATTAACATAATGCCTAGCATTATGCCTGGTGTTATAAACACTTTATAAATGCTTATTGACTGACTTCTAAATTACATAAGCAAGGGCAGCTAGGTGGCACAGTGAGCAGAGCACCAGCCCTGGAGTCAGGAGGACCTGAGTTCAAATCTGGCCTCAGACACTTGACACACATACTAGCTGTGTGACCTTGGGCAAGTCACTTAACCCCAATTGCCCTGCCTTCCCCCTCCAAGAATAAATAAATAAATAAATTACATAAGCACCTTCAGAGAGTGTGACTTTTCATCTTTTGTCTCCAGAACCCAGCACAATGCTTTATGCACATGAATAGATATCTAATAAATGTTGTTTGAACTGAATCGAAGGTCAATCTACACATAGAAACTTAGACTGATTCTTATTTAGAGGAAGCTAGATGGACCATTGGATAGAGCACTGGACTTAGGGTCAGGAAGAGCTGAGTTCAAATTTGATCTCAGACAGTTACTGGGTATGTGACTCTGAACAAGTCACTTGACCTCTGTCTCACTTAGTTTTCTCAGCTGTAAAATGGTTATAAAAATATTAACCACAACAATAATAAAAACAGCAAACTCACAGGGCTGTTATGAGAATCAAATGAGATAACATTTGTAAAGTGCAGTGCCTGGCATATAGTAAGCACTTAATAAGTACTTGTTCCCTTTCTTCCTCTTCTTCTTGCCCCTTACCTGGAGCTGGAAAAAACTGGACAGATCATAAAATCTAACCTCTTCACTTTATAGATGAGCGAACTGAGACCCAGAGAGTCGATGTGACCTGTCACATCAGTAGCAAGTGGTGAAGTCAGGATTTGAACTCCAAATCTCTGACTCCAAATGAATCAATCAACAAGCATTTATTAGGCATCTACTGTGTGTCAGGAACTGTAAGTTTGGGGAGGGAGGACACTAGAAACAAAGAGGAGCAGCTTTTTCCATTCTACCCTCCTGTCTTGTTTGATTGTTTATCAGTGCCCTTCATGAGAAAGCTTCATATCTATTCCCTCTATATAACTTTCCCATATCTGTTGCTAATAGTTGGTCAGCCAGTCAATAAGCAGTGGGGTGCCTTGGGGATAAAAGATAAAGTGGAAGCAATCTCTGCCCTCAAGGAGATTACAATCTAATGGGAGAGACAATATATATATAAATCAGAACATACCAGATAAATACAAAATAGATGGAAAAGTATGTCCAGACACAGGCCTTACAAAAAGCTCTTCGAAAGCCATGTGAAGAAGGAATTGGAGTGGGGAGAGACTTCAGGCAGGGACTGATTAGGTGGCTATTGAAGTAGTTCAGGCAAGAGGTGATGGGGGACTAAACTAGAGTAGAAGCTGTGTAAATGGAGATAATGAGGTGTGTGCACAAGATATTTTATGGGGAAAAAAATACAAGATTTGGCAACTGTTTGAATATGGAGAGTGAGTGAGAGAGAGAAGCCATGAATTGAGGTTGCATACCTGGATGTGTAGAAGGATGGTGGTGCCCTCAATAGTAATAGAAAAGTTTAGAAGAGAGCAAGGATCAAGGGGAAAATGAGTTCGGTTTTGGACTGGTTGAGTTTAAGATGCCCACATCCAGGGTGAAATATGCAACAATCTACTTCTTTACACATGACTTAAATGTTTCTCCCCACCTCCCTCAATTGTCTCTTCCTCATCCTCAAAAGACAGCCTTAATTTTCCTCATGACTACTTGAAATGTACGTCTCCCTTGAAGCTTTCCTTGATTAAATGCACCCGAGCTCTGGTCGCTTAATTTATATTAGGTTCCCTTCAATACCTATATCCATAGCTATAAAGTTATAATTGGCTTTGTCATTATAGATTGTCGTTGACAAATTACTCTTATATATGTGCCTTCAGAGGCCAAAGACCACATAAAAGAAGAGACTCAGCAATCATAGAGCAGAGCTTTAGTTATCCTTTCCTTAGGAAAATTCATAAATTCTGTAGAGTGTGCATATATGTATGTGTGTTTGCATTTATATACATATTAATAAATATTCTGGTGTAAGCAAGGATAGGCAAGGCAAGGCAACAAATATTTATTAGGCACTTACTGCGCTAGGTACCATGCTAACTAAGCACTGGGAATAGAAATACAAGCAAAAAGAGAGTCTTGGCCCTCAAGGAGCTTCCAATCGAATGATGGATAGGAACTGGTCCTGTGATTTCTTTGGATTCAGGAACTCCCAGATGAGGAAGCTCTGTCTACTAAAGTAGGATGCCTACTTCTCTATACTTACAGTCTTAGTTGTCTAAGGCATTGAAAAGTTAAGTGACTTGTCCAAGGTCATAGCCAGTATGTGCCAGAGATGGAACTTGAATACAGATCTTCCTGGCATGAAGGCCAATTCTCCATCCACTATTCCAAGCAGCCTCTCATAATATAAACTAAGATCATTATTTTTTCTTCCTTGGCTTCTCACATGTTTGTGGCACTATCATTCACTTTTCTCTTAGTGTCATGATTAATTTGCTGAAATTTTGTAACTTATGGAATGTGAAAATATCATCATTAAAATTCAATGACAAAGCATCATTGCCCTATTGGAAAAGAAATTGTCAGTTGGTACTGCATACCAGGAATCTGGAAAACTGCAAACAACAAACTGTGACCATTGAAAGTTTTCTGTATGCTGTTTCTGTTTCTCCACAGTGCCAAACCCAAAGCTCTGCACTAAGTGCCGACTCAGAAAGTGTTGAATGCTGACCAGCACTCCATCCCATAATGCACACATCTGAAGATGTCCTTTGGTTTCCAACTGTAACCACAATTTATTCTTTATAAATATAACTCCACTTCCTAGGCTGCCCAGTATTTTAAAAAAAAAAGGAATACTCCTTTTTCAGAGTCATTTCCCAACTGTTCTTTACCAACAGAATTCTATCTCATCTCAACCACGTTACTCTGTATTGATGGATTGATGGGGAGTTGGGACTTTGGGATAGGAGAGAGGGTTGTGGCAAATGGGAAAAAGCTCCAAAGGTAGAAGGAGATGCAAAAATGGGAATGTGAGAAATAAAACTAAAAAGAGAAAGGGCGGGGGGAGGGAGGGAAGGAGAAAGAGAGAGAGAGAGAGAGAAAGAGAGAGAGAGAGAGAGAGAGAGAGAGAGAGAGAGAAAAGAAGAAGAAGAAGAAGAAGAAGAAGAAGAAGAAAAAGAAGAAGAAGAAGAAGAAGAAGAAGAAGAGACAGAGAAAGAGAGAAGGGCGCAGGGGAGGAAGGAAGAGAGCAGGGAGGGAGGGAGGAAAGTGAGAGAGAATGATGAATGAGAAAATTGTGTTTGGACTGATTGGAATCTGGACTTGGGAGCAGGGCACCTTCATCGCCTAGAGATTAAGTCATCTTGATTTGTTCCTAGGAACAAATTCTGCCTTACAATAGAGGAAAACATTACTCACCAGAACTTGTAGTGCCCTTCCACCTTCATATAGAATAGATATATGACTTCATCAAAGTAGGTACTCCCTTCATTGATACAAATCACTTTAGACATTTACTAGCTGTGTAACACTGGGCAGCTCTTTTGGCCTTTTTGATCCTTCATTTCCTCATCTGCAGAATGGGTATATGTAGAGAATTTTGTAAATCTTAAAGTACTATATAAATGTTAACTATTATTACTGTATAAATATTAGTAAATAATATAATTTTTACCTTCTCATCTTTTTTCTTTTTTCCTAGGGCATGACTTGGCACTTTTATTTTTTTATTTACTTTTAAAAATTAAATTTATTTATTGTTTTTAGTTTTCAACATTCATTTTTATAAGATTTTGAGATGTAAATTTTTTACCTCCCTCCCATCCCCCTTCCCCAAGATGGCATGCAATCTGACATAGGCTATACATGTACAATCATATTAAATATATTTCTATATTAGTCATGTTGTGAAAGAAGAATCAGAACAAAAGGGAGAAGCCATGAGAAAGAAAATAGAGAAAATAGTGTGCTTGAAGCTGCATTCAGACTCATAGTTCTGTCTCTGGATGTGGATAGCATTTTCCATTATGAGTCCTTTGGAATTGTGTTAGATCATTGCATTGCTGCTTCTCATCTTTTTTCAATGAGCTTTGGATAGAAATGGACCTGGGAAAAGTTGCTATCCTGCTATTATTCTTTTATATTCAGTATTCTACAAACTATTATTACATAGGTGGATAAAACAACTGAGTTTTTTTGGTATTTGTATGAACGCTCTGTAGGCTTACAGAAAGCATCCCTTGGACACCAAGGAGCAGAGAGGACAAGATGAATTATATGTACCTCAATTTTTTCCAATATGATTTTTTTTAATCTTCTCTGCTAGCCCTCTAAGTTTGAAAGGTTTTTGGTATATGGAGCCTGGAGATTACATGGTGACATCTATCAACAACTTTGTCCTTAAGTTTTTAAAGATTGAAGTTGTTGTTGATTGTGAGAGATAGGTATTATTCCCCTTGCAACACCTCATCACATGGATTTCTTGTCCATGCTTTTCCATAAACCCTCCCTGGAGGTTCTACCAAATGGATTGAAAAGCTTCCTCTTTTTACTTTTATACTTTGGTGGGGGTCAGAGGGAGAGGTGAGGTAGCACATTCCACTACTTTGTTTTTCTCAGTCTTGATATCTCACTCCATGTATGACATGATACACTACTTCAGGCAATAAATGTTCTGACTGACATTTTTTTAATTAAATCACTTCTCATTTGCAAGTCATTCTTGGTGATATACAGACCCCTATTCATACTCGGGGCAGCTAGGTGACACAGTGGCTAGAGGTCCTGGAGTTAGGGAGATTCATCTTCATGATTTCAAATCTGGCCTCAGACACTTACTAATTGTGTGACCCTTGGCAAGTTACTTAACCCTGTTTGCCTCGATTTCCTCATCTGTAAAATGAACTGGAGAAGGAAATGGCAAGACCACTCCAGTATCTTTGCCAAGAACGCCCCAATTGGGGTCACAGAGTCCAACAAGACTGAAGGACTCATTCATTCCCAGTGTGCCTCTTTTCGTCTCACCTTGGGTTTCTTGTAATTTCAATTCTTTTGAGGTTCGCAGCCATAAGCATCACTGTGAGGATGCTGGTGTTAAAGTAATGCACTTTTGCAGTGGCAAGCAGCTCGGGATCATTGAAAGTACTGCATAATTTTCCAAATGCAATCCAGCCCTATCTCTCTCTCCCTCCCACTCATTCCTGTAGCCCCTTCTCTAACAAGTGAGCTTATTTTTAACCTCATCATCAGAATTGGACAGGGTTCTCCCTGCCTCCCCCGAACAACCCCTCAAACTAAACTTTGATTTCCTGCCAGCTCGACTCTACCTTCCCCCACGCCAGTGAATTTCCCTTTTGCAGCACCACTCACCACCACCTTTCCCTGAGAATGATTAAGCCGGTTGCCACTCGCTCCCTCCGTCTGTGCCATTATTGAGAGGAAAGAGATCTTTCGGAAACTCTGCCAGCTTTCTTCTCCCAATCCCAAGAATAAGAGTAAATTCCCCTTTTTAAAAAAAATGACGAGAGCTCCCCCCTCCTAATGCATAAAGCTAATTAGAATGCAGCCATGCACGCCAGAAGAATTTGCCCTGCAGTAGAGATTGTGGGAAAGGGATCCCGACCATTAGAAATGTACTCCCGGTGTGCTACTTTGGTGAGCTGCAGCCAAGCAGTATGCTATTTTCCACCTTGTAGTCATCCCAGGCGTAGTAATTAGAATCAGAGGCTCCGCTGCTTCTGCAGAGCGCAATCCTTAAATATAGATGTCAAGGCTTTCTGTTGTTGGTGGTTTTTTTCTTCTTGTTTGGCAGAGTACAGAAAGAGTACAGGGTTGCCTAACTATTGCTGACAAATCACAGTTAGCAGGGATGAAGAAAGAACTCTCCAATCTGAATGGAGCATCAGGTAGGGAGGTTTATCATTGCTCTCTGTAAAAATGTTGTCTCAGGTTATTGTTTATACTTCTGTCACAGCCAAGGGCATTTGTAATTGTACACAACGGGGGGAACATTTTCCCCCTGACAAGCTGTGAGAAGATATAACGATTTAAATACATATATACATTTCATCTTCTTTTGCCAGAAATTAACTGCAGAAGTAACAATGGCTGAACCAGGTTTCTGAAAATATAATGATGGTGGTATGATGATAAATCCTGCTCAATCATATTAATTGCAAAACTGGATAAGGACACAGCTATTGATCAAGTTTCTCTCATAAAGAACAGTGTCCGAAAATGTACTAGTTTGTTCTGTCTTTGGTTGGGGGTTGCTCTAATTGGTTGCTCCGAGAGGCACTCGTTGGATTTTGCAGTACTAGTTATCCAGAGCTTGAGTTTAGGCATAAGGAAAAAATCCCAAGAATTATTTGTGAAAATCAAATCTCATCTGAAATACAGTCTCTTCCTCATGCAGATAAGAGACACTGCTGTTATGTATATTTCATGCTATGTGTCTGCCTAAAGGAGGGGGACTTAGCAATTAAGAGGTTTTCACCCCACTGTAAATACTAGCTATTCGTGCCAATAGCATGCCCTGTAGGACCAGGATCGTGACTGGAGAATGAAAATCAAAAGGAATAGACCAAATCTCCCAGATGCTGGGAAGTCTGTGTCTCTTTGCAATTCATTAGAAAGATTGAGCCTGTGAAAGCAGGGAGCAGAATTGACTGGTGGGTCACACAAGGAAGTATTAAATTAGGGACAAGTAAACCAATCTGAGTAAGATAAAAACTCTAAGGAAGTCTTTTTCAACAATGCTTCCCCTCCCCCATCCCTTCAAAGTTGACTTAACTTCATCTTTCTTTGGATTTTCAGATGCAGATGCTCTTGCATTTCCATAGTAAATGGAAAAAGAAAATTACAAAACCTCCTGTAGAAACTGTTCTCTGCTTAGTCTCCCTTTTGCATTTATGCAAAGCAGAAAGGACCCCAGATGTCTAGGTATTTCAAAGTTATTATCTATTCCTTAAATTAATTCGAAGGACATAAGTACAATACAGAGGAAGCAGTGTTTTCATCATGGTATATATAATGGCATAATGGATGGAGAACTGGCCCTGGGATTAGAAAGAGCTGGGTGGGAGTCCCATCTCTGACAAATACTGCCTATTGTGACCCTGGGCGAGTCACTTAACCACTCTGTGCCCCAAGGAATTCTCTAAGACTAAGTTGCAGAGCGTTAGTGAAAAGTTTCCTCATCAAAAGTTCCTTATATTAATGAAATCAAAGATCTAGTTTTTTGCTCTTTTTTTAAAGTATAAAACATCCCAATCTCAGAGAGAGGAAAGGCAAATCCGTTAGGGAGATTGCATTTACAAGAGATAACTGAAAGTTTTTTGTTTTGTTTTTTGTTTGTTTTTAAGGATACCTGGCCCATCATTTTGGTTAGGGCCAGCGAATCTGTTTCTCAGGCCTCCGAACTGACTGTCTATTATTCATAAGGTTTTTCTCAATCAAAACTGTGATGAAATGAAATACAGAATAATCATTTTATACTCTTGAATTTAGCACCTACCAAGGCAGACCTGAACACTGAGGCACAGATGTTATTTTTCAGCAAAAACAAATTGGAAAGCAATGTGATCTAGAAAGAGAGAACTTGTCCTCAAGCCAAGAGGAAGAGTTGGAAGAGAGTTAGCCCTGCCACATACATGGTGTTCTCAGACTTGTCAGCTCATTGCTTAGACTTCCTCGGCTTCTCCAGCCGGGAAAAGGGACCTGGGATCTTGTTTCTGTGCCCACCAACAAGACAATGAGAAGGGTACCTGAGATGCTCAGGTGGGAAGCCAGCTCCTGAATTTCATGGGACCTCTCTCTGGCAGAGATTTGCTCATTTGGGGAGGCTTTGAGCAGAATTTGTCTTTATATCATGTAAGGCAGCTCTTCTGAAATTAGGAACAAAGGACCCTTTTCTAATTCTTTAGCTTGGAGCAAAAGCAAAAACAAAAAAGACAAAAACTAAATGGAATTTAGGCCACAATTGAGGTCATACATGGGAACTTTTAAATAGTCACATACAAGAGTCACCAAGGATAGACAAGCATAGATGGCTTGCAGCCTGCATCACTGTAGAGAATACCACCATAGAGGAGAGCACAAATGAATTAGAGTAAATGAATATTTGAATAGAAATCACTTTGAACCAGCTGGGAAAAAAATGCCTCGACTTCCTCAAGGCATGAAACACATTTTCTTTAGAGAATGCTATAGGCATGGAGCATATTATCATTAGAACGTGATACAGCCAAACTTTATTAAAACTGGGACCGCATTCATTCTTTAGAGATTTTCATAGAATGAACTTTCTGAGCAGGAAGGGACCTCGGTATCATTCAGATGTTTACATATTGTCTCCCCCATTAGACTGGGAGTTCCTTGAAAACAAGCACTGGGCATTTTTGTTTGTTTGTTTTACCTTTGTTTGTATCTTAACACTTAGCACAGTGCCAGGCACATTCTAGGTACTTTATAGTAGAGTTGACTACCTGACTGATTGATTAGAACACAGATCTTCTGGTTGCTAGCCCAGCATCCTTTCCATTCCATTTACTTAAGAAGAGTTGGGTATTACGATTAAAAAGTGTCAATCCCCTAGATTCAGAGAGTTGCTTTATTTCCTCTATGGTCTTAGAGAATATGACTAGGTAAGATGAAACAGACAAATTTCTTGGGGTTTTTTTCCCCAGATAAAATATAAGTTCCTTGAATGCAGAGACTATTTCATCTTTGCTTTGTTTGTCCATAGTACCTGGCTTTTCACCTTGTACTTTGGGGGTGGAGGGCTGGGGAGGAGTATTGAACGGAGTTGGACCAGTCCTGTGATTTCACTGGGAAGGGAAATAAACATTTATATAGCATCCACTACGTGCCAGGCTCTGTACTAAGTGCTTTTACACATGTTACCTCATTTGACCCTCACAACAACCCTGGGAGGAAGGGGCTATTATTATCCCCATTTTACAGATAAGGAAACTGAGACAAACAAAGGTTAAGTGACTTACCCAAAGTCACACAGCTAGTAAGTGTCTGAGGCAGGATTTGAACTCACATCTTCCTGACACCAAGCCCAGCGTTCTAAATACTAAGCAGCCAGCTGCCTCTGTAATTGGTATAGGGATTTTCCTGTGAGGAAATCCCCTCTATCAATGCAGATCTGCAACTGCTCTACAAGTATTAGTGAATCGCCAGGGAGCACTAAAGGTTGAGCAATTTGCCCAGGGTCAAATAATGAGTATAAGTGATTGAAGAGGATAGAAGCCCAGTCTTCCTCATCCAAAGGCTGGTTCACTGTTCACTGTACCACACTGCCCCACTCTTATACATAAGTAAGCACTTAATGTTTGTCAATTTGAAATAAATTTCGTTCAATGGATATTACTCCTGCAAACAAGCTATCACAGAATTTTACTTTAATTTTATAAAATCTTATGATCAAATTTGATCGTAGATGTAGTGTTTCACCTAAAGCTAATAATCACTTTGTTGGGAAGCTCTCTTCCTTCTTCAGACGTCTGTTGCACTTTCATTGTCACATAATACAGTAATTGTTTCTCTAATTGTTTCACATGTATAATTCCGTCTCCTCAAACGGATGGTAAGCCTCTTAAGGGCAGGAACATTATCTTATTTTTTTCTGTATCTCTTGTAACACCTCTTGTGGTACGAAGATAGGTGTTCTGTAAATGGCTTATTGATCAACTAGCAACAGATTTGTTCTCTATTTCCAGCAGAATCAATTACAAATTGCCTGGTTTCCTGGATTCCTACTTCCCTGATCTAGCCAAATGCATCTACTTGCCTTCATTTGTGATCACAGAGCTTCTCACACTTTGAGATTAATTCTAAGCCTGAGGTGAAAGTATGAAAGCTAAAAGATCTTGCTACATTCTTTGTGCTGGTCCTTGTTACTCAGGACTGCTTGTTTAGAATCAGCAGCCTGGCTTCCTTCATCCTTTTTCCATTAGATTGTGAGCTCTTTGAGGGCAAAGGCTATCTTTTGCCCCTTTATTGTATTCCCAGCATTCAGCACAGTGCATAGTAGGCACTGGATAAATGTTTACTGACTGACTGGCTGATTGTTACCAAACCATGACCCCCAAAGCATGCCTTTCCTAGTCTCTTAGCCTAAGTCCTTGTCTCTGTTGCTTAACTCGGCTTGATACTTTCACTGTCCTCCTCAAAGCTTACCCCTTGCCTACCACTACCTATCTTACCAGTCTGTTCCTCCTATGCTTTCCGGATGTTATCTGCCAACCCCCTTTAGTCTACATGCACTCCCATTCTGGCCCCCGTCAGCCTACACTGCTCCAGCGCAACCCTGATCCCAACATGACACCTACTACCTGAACCTTTTCCTTCCTCCTTCAGTCTGAAGGGCATGTGCATGTTCAGATCTGCAAATTAGCAAAGCACTCTGGTAAACCAACAATAATAGCTGAAAAGGGAGGGAAAACTCTACCACCCACAGAAATTGACATAGAGAAATTGACATGTCTATCTAATGAGTGGGCATCAGGAACATAAGCTGAAAGCATTTCCCAATGCTCTGGGCTGGGAGAGGGAGGGGGAAATAAAGGCTTTCTCTTTTCAAATGGTTAAGAACAGGGAAAAAACATTCCAGGATTCTCTGTGTAGTTCAGTTTTCCTGCCAGGTAGAACATCACTGCAGCAGAAGGCAGAGCTGAGAGAGAGAGAGAGAGAGAGAGAGAGAGAGAGAGAGAGAGAGAGAGAGAGAGAAAGAGAGAGAGGAATTTTCCTGACATGCACCCCAGGGATCCCATAATAGAACAACTAAACAAGAGAGAATGAGTAGAAAGAGAGTGGCAGATAGAATCGCTGACCCAACATTCACAGAACATGGGTAATGAAAGGATCAATACAAAATCCTAAGTGTTAGATGCATAATGATTTAAACTCTCATTTTGGTTGTATGTAACTCAGAGAGGCAGTACTACATAGAGATCTGGCTACAGAGCTAGGAAGGCCCCACACTCATGCCCTGCCTCTGGGTATGTGACCTTGGGTAAATCATTTCTCTTTTCCAGGCTCTTGACAACTAAAACTATAAGTTGGAGAGAAAGTACACTGGTACAGGAAGGATTCTTACCAGGGAGTTACCTTCTCCACCAAAATCATAGGAGCAGCCCCTACCTAGGCTTACCTGTATCATTAGGAGTGTTTATATCTATATAGCTCAGCTGAAGAAAGGTCTTTTAATTCCCAGCCTCACACAACCAATAGGCATTTCCAAGAAAGGGGGAGTCAGTTACAACCTGGCAAAGCAATTTTCCGTGGCTAATGTTCCCTCTGTTCTCTAGAACCTGAGAGGAATATTGGCCATCCTCACCTTTGCTTGGAACTTAGACCTCGGCTAGGACTATCTTTTACCAACTCTAATTTTTCCACCCTTCTCTTGCCGGCTTAGATCTTGGGCTTCTTAAATTGGTGATTGGATTCAATCCAACTCAAACATTTATGAGGCACCTGCTGTGTGCAGGATGCTGCTGAATGTATTGGGAATATAAGGATTTAAAAATGGCACCACCTTTGTCCTAAAGTAACTTATACTCTATAAATAATCTACAGCATACTTAATAAATGCTTGTTGGTTGGTTCATTGATTGAATAAAAAAAGACAAGGATACAAGTTCATATAATGCAATCTAAAATAATGACATTCAAATTATCGATAAAACTCCTTAACCACTCTTAATTCTAGTGCCTTCCTCTGTTAATTAGCCCTTATTTATCCTGTCTATATCTTGATTTGTATATATTTGTTTGCATGTTGTCTCTCCTATTAGATTGTAAGCTCCTTGAGGGCAGGGATTTTCTTTTGCCACTTTTTGTATCCCCAGGACTTGGCATAGTGCCTAGCACATAATAAATGTTTATCGTTTGATTACTATTATCACCCATAATATACAAAGCCCTATGTTGGGTGCAAGGGATACAAAAGCACCCAGACCCTCATCCCCCAAAAACTTATCATCTAAAGTAGAGAAAGACATATAATCATGATTATAATACAAGGAAGAAGAGGGTAAGGCAAAGGAGAGGCCTGGACAAAGTACTCTGAGGAATATGGTTGTGTGCATAGGGAAAACGGCATAAGAGATTTTACACGAAACATGTCATTTCTATTTAGAGGGCCCAGGGAAGACTTTACAGAGATTTGCACATGAGCTGGGACTTGAAGGAAGAGATGGGTTTAAACAGGCAGAGGTGCAGACAGAATCCACTCTAGATCTGGGGCATTAGGTATTCAAATGTATGGAGACAAAAAAAAATGAGATTGGAGAAATCATAAGGTGGTTCAGTATGATTATTTTGTGGAATGTATGAAAGAGAATAGAGGAAAATAAGGCAATAAATGTAGTTTAGAGATTATGTAAAGCCTTGAATGCCAAGCTGAAGACTTTGCATTTTATTTGGTAGGTCATGAGGAACCACCACTGAAGGTCTGTGATCAGAAAAGTGACTTGTACACTAGGAAGCCTACTTTGGCGTTAGTATAAAGGATGGTCCATAAAGGGAAAGACTATAGGCAAAATGATTAAATAAGACACTTTCCTAGCCAACTCCTACCCAGTATCTTCAAGTAGTTTAAACTCTTGCTTTGTCCCTTTAGGTTATCTCTCTATCCCATTCTTTGGCTTTTGGGGACAATATCATCATCATCATCAACCATCATCATCGTCAGTCATCATCATCATCATAGCTATCATTTATATAGCCCTCCATATGTTATATCACTTGATCTTCACAGCAACCCTGGGAGGTAGGTGGTCTTATCATTATCCCCATTTTACTGGTGAGGAACCTGAAGCTGAGAAAAATGAAGTGATCTGAGCTGGGATTCAAGCCCAGATGCTCCAGACTCCAAGTCCAACCTTCTATCCATTGCACCGCCTAGCTGTCCCTGTCAGAATTCCTTCCCACACCTCCAAAAATGACCCCAGACAGACTCAACTAAGCCCAGCATTAACTGCCACCCACCTGGCCCTAGCTCTGGCTGCCCTTCAATGGCTCCTGGTAACACTGTGCTAAAAGTAGAGCCTTTCCATTCTGGAAACAGTTATCCAGGACTGCTCCCAGAGCAAAATATGATTCCTTGGAGTACATCTGTTTGAATTAAGCTGTATGGGGAGAATGTTCTACTCTGCTATTTGGAAAAATTACTTAATCTCTAGATGATTTATTTGGCTCAACTCCACCATGGAACGAATATATAATCATCACCATCACCATCACCACCACCACCACCACCACCATCATCATCACCATCACCATCATCATCACCATCACCATCACCATCATCATCATTGTCATGCACTGTATAACACTTGAGAGTTTTCATAATGCCTTACATTATTATCTCATTTGCCAGTCCAGCTAGTAGCACTGGTAAGAGAAACTGAAAGTCTCTAAGATGAAATGGCTACCTCGTGGGAAGCCCCCAAACAGAAAGCACCCCCAGAGGTGTTCCTATGACAAGTTGGCTCAGGTAATTTTCTACTGCCACAAGCTGGAGCCTCCAAGCAGAGTAGAGGAAATATCACATTTCTTCTCCAAAGAAAGAGTCCAAAAATTCACAGCCAGTCTTTCTCTCTTTTTCTTCTCAAGCAGTATCTTTTTTTCCACTATTTTTATTGCACATACAAGGTCCATTCAAGTACATAACTATTTTTGCTCCAGTGTGAAGAAATCTCAGAGTACAAATGATGTGTTTTGATACTTTAAAAGTATATAAGATATGGTATATACAAACATATATATAGATAAGGTAACTTATAGGGACATAATCTCTCATGTTACTCAACCAATTTAGAGCACTGACAGTCTCTCTTTTAAGAACTCCCTTTTTGAAGTCAGCAGGCTCTCTCAAAGACACTCTAGTCCTGATCGTGATCTTTAGAGTGCCTGTCCTTTCCTGCTTTTCACCCTGCCTCTATTCCCAGACCTGAGTTTTCTCTCAATTCCTAAGGCTCACAGAGGAGAATTTATTACACACTTAACATGTGCCTGTGTGGGGTATATGGGGTGTTCAGGGAGGACTGGCACCTCTGGTGTGAGGGCTACTTATCCAAATTGGGTGTCCACCTGTCACCCAACTCTCACTTGTGGCTCCAAGAAGCTGTAGAAGGTACAGCAGTCACACTTCAGTAAAACCATTTTGGAAGATGGGCTAAACCAGCTTGAGAGTAACCAACAGGCCTCAAACTCATCAATCAATTAGGGGGATATCTACCCCAAGCATACGAAAATTTCTCCCAATGGGTGGATGAGAATAATTTGTTCTAATGGCCATGAAGGTGTAATGTTAATGGGATATGAAGATCTCCCCTGCCCATTAATAGGCTTCGTGTGGAGCCCATTAAGGGAAGCTTGCTTAGGGGAGACTTGCTCCTAGGAAGACTTTCACACCTTTTTGTACTAAGTCAATTAGGCACTGAGTCAAAAGGGTTGTGATGCCTTCCTGCTCTGAGAAGTGTATGTATGCTCTGAGTTGGTATTTTGCTTTGGGGGGTTGGTTTATGAGAAGGAGCTTTTGATTACCTGGTGAAGACTCTGAGTAGCCTTTTGTTCAGACCCCACACTGCTCAGATGTAAAGGCTCTCTCGATCCAGTGGTGTACGTAAAGTGTATAGCAATATTGCTTTGGTTCAGGCAGTTAAGAGCCCTGTCTGTTGGTCTTTATGCTAATTTCTCTGCCTGTATTTTCTCTGACATTCAGGGTGCTGACCCTTCCCCTGAATTAGTGAATGTAATTAGAAGTAGTACTGTTAACCCCTTTTTGAGCAGTCTTTCCTAGAAAAGCAGATCTGGGAACCTGTGCTAGCTGGCCATCCTGGGTATGCGCGGGTGCTTGCTGCTACAGAAGGTAAAAGAAGCAGGCTCTGTGGAGTGCTTAGAGGTTCAGATATCAAAGGTCATCCACTTCATCCCAGTTTGTCCTGCCCCTGGACTTCCATGACTCTGGAAGAGAGAGTGAGGCAGATGACTTTGTACAACTCCCTTAAATCCAAAGTAGGCAAATCAGGATATTACCCAGCATGTCATCAGTCCTCTTCAAAGGAAGGACAAAAACAACTATGTGCCAAGCACTGTGTTAAGTACTAGGGATACAAATAGGAAATCTGAGATGATCTTTGGTCTTAAGGAGTTCATATTCTCATTAGGGGAAATAACCCATAAAGAAAAAATTGGCTTTAGGGTTGATGGAAAGGCCCAGAACTCCTAAAGATATAGTAAGAGTGTGGATGGCAAGGCCAAAGGTTCTTAGATCTCAGACATATTTCATTGGCCTTCAAGTTAAGTGTTCTTCAAACAGCTACCTGAAGCCATACAGACCTGGGATCCCCTGGACATAGCCCACTAAAATTCCCTGACTACTTTTAAATTTTTTCTTAAGTGCTGTGTGCCTACCTCAGCTCCCCTTAGCTGAACCTGCAGTCTCAAGCCAATCTTCCTGATTTCCCCCCAGATCTCGTCTTCCATCATCTCTCCATTTGTGAATTTACAGATCATCAAAAACTTCCTGTTTCTTAACACCTAAGCACTTCAGAGTCCAATATCCACCCGGATAGCTTAGTATTTTTGACTTCTCATCAAGAATCACAACATTCTCTCTCTGGGATTCACACATCCAGCCCTCATGTAAATGTGTGGGATTTGGTTTGTTTTTTGGTCTGGAGTAGTGATAGTTGTACAGAGCTCCCACTAAGGAAATGTTCTTCACCAATGCAGATCATCTAGGCTTAGAGAGTCGCCTGGGAACAATGCAAGATTAGATGGTTTCTCCAGGGTCACAAAGCTAGTGTGAGTCAAAGGAATAAAGGACCAGAGCCCAGGCCTCCCTGTCTTCTTGACTCCTAAGGCAATTCTTAACCCATCACACTATTACCAAGATGCTTTTCTTCTCAAACAAAAAATTGCCCATCTGCTACTCAGTTTCACTTCAGTCCTTCAGTCTCTACTCTATATATCCAGCTACTCTGGATATATCTCCATTTACCAAAACATCTAGATATAAACTATTTGTGGGGAGGAGGTAGAAAGGTGGGAAGAAGTTGGACTAGTCTCCAAAATGTTTGTAAATCTGAATGCCAGTGGATATATTTTCAATTGTATTTATTTCTAAATTTCTGCTCAATGTATTCTGAGACAGCTTACTAAGGAAGTACAATAATTAAGGATCGTGTGTATTATGCCCATACAGATTAAGTCAAAGCAAACATTGTTATTACAAACCTGAGCTTAAATATTCATTAACATCCCTAAAGAATATATAATACCCAGTAGTTCTCATAGTCAGCCTTAAAGTTTCACCATTTTATGAGAGGAGGAAAGAGGACTGTGATCTCATGAGTATAGGGAGTCCCTAGTATGTAAACTCCCTCTACCATTGCAGACCGGAAATTACCTTTGGCAACTTTTAGCTTATAGGGTTGCCTGGTGGCAATGAAAGGTTAAGTGACTTAGAATCGTATATCTGGAACTGGAGTACCAACCCCTCTCATTTTACAGAAGAGGAAACTGAGTCCCAAGAAGATTAAATTACTTGCTCCAGGTTACGCTTACCCAGGATTGCACAAGCAATATAATATATGTCTAAGGCAGGAATTTAACCCAGGATCTCCAGCTCACAAGGCTATACCTCCTTCCTCCATCCAGGATTCTTAACCTAGGGTCTTTGAATTTATTTTTAAAAAATATTTTCATAAATGTATTCAATATAACTGATTTCCTTTGTAACCTTATGCATTTTAGTCTATGCATTTCAAAACATTATTCTGAAAAGAACTCCATAGGTTTCACCAGACCATCAAGTGGTTCATGACATTAGGAACCCCTGCTCCATACCATATTGACCTACCCTATAGGGAAGTAACTTTGTTCTTAGCATGTATGTGTATGTTTGTGGATATTATCAATTACAACTGTAGTTCAGGAATTGTCCCTGCTTTAAGTCTCTCTCCTCTCCAGTCTTTCCTAATCAGGGCTACTAATGTGATAAGCCTAACATTGCTCTGACCATGTTACTCCCCTGTTCCATAAACTCAAATGGCTCCCTACTGCCTCTCAGATAGAAAACAAATTTTTCTTTATTATTTAAAGCCTTTTACAACCTGACTGCAACCTACCTTTCTAGCTTTTTGGTAAAACATAGACAAGTACCTGGCATATCATAGGAGCTTAATAAATATTGATTAATTAAAATGGGTTGTTCTAAAAGTTTTCATGTGCTTAAAAAAAAGCTACATGAAGATTTTTGTAGTACCATCTACATATAACATACACATACACATATTCACATATGTGTATAATGCATCTATACACACACACACACACACACACACACACACATATATATATATATATGTACTCACACATTTATTACTCCCTCCATGCATGCTTTAGTCCAACCAAATTTCCCTTCTCTTTATTCTTCACATATGGCATTTCAACCCCTGTGTCCATTCCTTCAAATACACACAGGCTGTCTCCTATGCCTGGAATGCACTCTCTCCTCCCCTCCAACTTTTAGAAACCTTAATTTCCTTTAGATCTCAGCTAAAGTATTGCCTCCTCCATGAGGCAATACTCTTCCTGATTCTCCTCACTGCTAATTACTAATTCCCTTGTATGTGTTATACATATACTTTATGTACATTTATTTACGTATGAAAGGCTAAAGGGCATAAGGGGATAGTAAGTTGGCCTTAGAGCCCGAAGGACTCAAATGCAGGTACCACCTCTGACCCCTGTTGGCTTTGTGACCCTCAGAAACACTTTTAACCTCTATGTAGGGGTTTAACTTTAGACGACTCTCTAAGATTACAAATTGCAGAGAATGTACTGACCTACATTGGTGGAGAGAACTTTCTCATAGGGAAGTTCCATAAAATAACAAGTCCGGACTATCCATCTCCTCCATACATAAATGTTGTTTCCCTTGGCTAGCCAGTAACCTTCTAAAGGGCAAGGACTGTTTTTAATGCTGCCTTTGCATCCCCAGCACCTAGCACAGTGTTTGGTATATAGTGATCACTTAAGAAGTATTTGTTGATTGATGAAATAACCAAACAGGGAAAAAAAAAAACTTCGATTTTCAAAAGAATATTCTTAAGGGTCAAAATCTTATGAATAGAAGCAAAATACTTTCATAGTTATATTTTGCTGAAGCTAATGTTAAAATTAGTTTGACATTCTCTAAGGACCCACAGACTGGGAAGCTTTGGAGCCTGCTAGGCTTCAAGAGGAAGCCACCTGGAATTAAAATTTTAACAAAAACATTTAGTCCACAAAGGTGATAATTTACACTTGGGTAATCAAGAATTGACTGTAAAGGCACTAGGGCTAGTGGTTACAGTGTGAAAGAGTGGATATTTATCCACTATTCTTTCAGTAGGTGGAATTGGTAACTGCCAAGAGAAAAAGAAGAGATTATGAAGCACCATATGCTATGAGTGGAGGGTGTCATTAAAATAGTCTCTGAGGTGGTAGGTCTTTGGGGAGCAGCAGCTGCAACATAAGTCAATCCTCAACTTTCTAGGGAGTAATGTTCCTAGAAAATGGCTCAGAAGTAAAAAATGTGAATGTTGCTACATTAAACCCATGGAAAAAAGGGGATTACGTTTCTGCAAGCACCAAAAAGTATAATCTTTGGCTAGAGCTTGCTGAAAATATACTTTTCTGCATACAATTCTTTATTTAAAAAAATTAATTCTGATAATATACACTTTTCCTAGGACAGTAACCATGAAATAACCCATAAAATGGGTTACTACACAATATGGGTTATCATAAAAAATAAAATTGGTAATATGCAAAACATTTTTTCTCAGGAGTAATTCCCTAGAATGCTGTAACCTTTCCTGCTAATACCTCAATGAAAAAAACAAACATTGATTTCAGACAATATTTGCTTTTTATAACACATGAAATCAGCATTACCATAAATGCTCTCTTCCTTTTTTGTGGATACAATTCAATGACTTGTTAACACTAAAATCATTGCCTATAGTGGCTGAAGACATTTTGGCAAAAAGTTTCTCTAACACCTCTATTTTTCTCACTAAGTTGCATTACTGACTTTGCATGCTTGGGCTTTGAGCCCAAAGGACCTGCACTGTACTTTGGGGGCATAATTATACCACAAAACTTGAGTTTTAATTTTAAAGGCACTGAAAATATTCAATGAATGCCCAGTGAACTGTTTACAACCGTAGAGTGAATAAGATCAGTGAAGCCCCTACTAGGTGCTCCACAGACTTGTGTGCCTAGCACCTCTCTTTTTTCGTCTACTGCACATAGCCCTGAATGTGCACAATTGCCAATATAGAAGTGAAAATGAAGTTACTAATAAAATCACGTGAATGCTTGAAATTAAACTTGTGAATGTAGAAGACTGACTATATTTCAATGAAGCAGCAGGTAGGTGGTACACTGGATAGAGTGCTAGGTCTCAAATGCGAGTTAAATCCAGCCTCAGGTACTTACCAGCCGTGTGAGCTTGGGCAAGTCACTTAACCTCTATTTGCCTCAATTTCTTCATCCACAAATTGGGGCGAAATAATACTACCAACCTCCTAGGGTTATTGCGAGGGAAAAAATGAGATAATATTTGTAATAGAGTCTTTGAGAGGACATCATCCTTGCTTATAGAGTTCTCATCACTCTCCCTCAGTCATTTATCCAGTGGGCTGTAATGATAGATGTGCCCTTGAGCTCTGTGCTGACCAAGGCAGGTCATGGCATGCAGTAGCATCTGGGTGCAGTCACTTCACCATTAACCCCGGGAGCCCTTCATCCTGCCTCCCAGTGATCAATGTGAGAGTAGAATGGGGCCTAAGCTCAAACACTCCCATTAAGTATGTTAGGGTTATTGCAGCTCTAATGCAGCAGTGACCCTTCTCTGGGTAGGTGTCCTGAGCCGGACAGGATGGCTTGCCAGAGAAGTCAATGTTATTTACAGCAGACACTGTTAATGGCTGTTGGCATAGTGGATACAAATACCATTGAACTGTCCGCTGACTGACTGCCAGGAATCATCGGGGCGGGGAGGAGGGAAAGAGCAAGCACATACAGCATCCTTTTAACAGCCACAATCTCAGGGCCGAGAGTTCAGCTGCACACCAGCCTGTCTATAGTTCTGAAGGCTCCAGGTCTTCCTATTCCCAAGAAAATGGGCTACCTTGAAAGAAGCACCTCTGAAAGGATTTGCCAGGGATTAGCTCCTAAACTAGGGCAGGCACCCGGAGGTGACATAAATACTTCCTCCCCTGCCATCTCTCCTTACCAACCCAGCTAGCCAGTGGAAAGATGAATGGACCAGGAATCAGAAGACTTGGTTCTAGGAGTGTCTATCACTTACTAACTCAGTGAATCTGGGCAAAACACTTAACCTCTCTAGGCCTCTTTCATCTGCACAATAAGCAATGAGGACAATAGTCTAATGATAATAGTAAGGCCCAACATAGAGCGCTTTGAGAGGTGGCATGGCACAGTAGTAGATAGAGAACTGGTCTAGAGGCGAGGAGAGCTGAAGTCCCATCCCTGACTGAAAGGGAAGCTCTTCACCCCCTCACCACGGCCAGCTGCTAGTATCATCCCTTTCCGTGCACTCGGTATGGATCTTGATTCTGCCTATTTTTCTATATGTCATCTCCTTTGTTAGAATGTGAGTGCCTTGAGGGCAGGGACTGTTTTTGCTTTTTCGTTGTATCCCCGGCACTTAGCACAGTGCCTGGCACGTAGTATGGACTAATACATACTGATAGATGTTGGTTACATGACCTGGAACAAGTCACAATCTCTCAGGGACCCAAGCAATTCTCTAAGGCTGTGTATTGCAAAGTAGGTGTAAGTTGAATTGGTAAAGGGAGTTTTTCACTGAAAGCTTGCTACATTGATAAAATCATAAGTCTAGTGGAGAAAGAGAAAGAGAGAGAGAGAGAGAGAGAGAGAGAGAGAGAGACATCCATATACATCCACACTGCAGATAGGTGACACAGTGGGATGTATGGGGTGTTCAGAGAGGACCAGCACGCTCTGGTATGAAGGCTTGCTGAGCCCTTTTCAGGGCTGCTTATCTACCTTTGGTGTCTACCTGGCCCTTAACTCTCACCTGTGGCTCCAAAAGCTGTAACACACACAGCAGCCACACCCTAAATAAGCAATCTAACCACATTGAAAGTAACCAAAGGGCCTCAAACCTTTTGGGGAGTTGGGAAGAGAGATCTAGCCCCAAGAATGTGAAGACCTCCCCTGGTAGAATGGCTAGATTATTTTTCCAATTTTTTCCAATGCCATGAAAGCATCTGAAGCAAGTACTGTGGAGTGCTTAGAGTTTGGTCAGACACTAAGAGCACCAAGGTCATCCACTGCATCTGAGGCCATCGCCAGTCATCCTGACTTTCGTCTTCCTTCTAGATTTCAATGACTCTGGAAGAGAGAGTGAGGCTGGTGACTTTGTGCAACTCTGCTTCACTGAAAAGCAATTCACTCACAAGTCAAGAAATCACTCCATGTTGTGATTGGTCCTCTTTGAAAACAGAGGATAAACGACACAGTGGATAGAGAGTTTGGCCTAGAGTCAGGAAGATCTGAGTTCCAATGTGTCCTCGGACACTCACAATCTGTGTGATCCAGGGCAAGTTATATAACCTCTGTCTGCCTCTATTTCTTCAGCTATAAAATAGAAGTGATAAGAGCACCTACCTCCCAGAGTTGTTGTGAAGATCAAACAAAATAAAGCACTTAGCACAATGCCTTGCACACAGTAGGTGCTTAGTAAATGCTTGTTCCCTTCCCCTTTATCAGTCTAAGATTCATAAAGCACTTTTAATAAGTCATGCAAACATCATCATCATCATCCCCATTTAACTGATGAAGAAACTAAGGCTCAGAGAGATTAAGTGATTCTCCCTTGCTCACAAATTGCTCCCTAAAGTCTCTTTCAATCTTTACATCATGTGGTGCTATAGTGAACTGAAAAGCGAACACTGCCCTGTTGTCTAGCATTGTCCATACAGCACTACACATCCCCTCTCTGCAACTTTGCCCAAGGGTAGATGATTGGATACCAGCTGTGATAGGAACCTAGTCTGAATCCCTGTATTGACATTCACACTGAAGAAATTAAGCAGATAAACACTCTGGTGAGAACAGACCCAGAAGCTAACATTTCTCCAAAGTCCTTCCAATATCTTCCCTGAATGGAACCATAATCCAGCTTGCACACTAATTTACCCCTAGATGTTTTCTCATAGCTTCTTCTTCACCTAGTGTCTTCTTGAATCCCTATTTCTTTACCTTCTGGAAGATGTTTAAAAGATACCTTTGGGTCATGCCTCCCTATGAGGCTTCTTGGCAGTTTGCAACTGAGGCAACCTAGGCAGGCACTGGTGTAGAGATCTATTCTAGTCTTAAAGTAGGAGTCCCATTGAGGGTCAACCAGTTATGTCTCCATACCAAAGAATAACTTTTGGCTCACTTCCAGTTGGAAAGATCATGTCAATCAACACTTTTTGAACCATTCGAACATTCTTCCAACAGCTACCAGAGACCCCAGTGCATCCTTGCCTCCCTTTTTCAGCATTTCCTGAGTCCCGGTCATCTCACACGCTCTGGGCATCTTCCATGGAGCTCTGAACAGGTACAGAGTATACAACAACACAGCCTCTCTGATGCCATATTAACTAAAGCAGAAGCAGGCTCTGCACATTAGAGCAGAACACTAGATCACCTGAATGGGCACAGCTGTGTATTCAGAAAACATCCAGGGAAACATTCACCTCCTTCAACAAAGCCATTTACAGCAAGTGTTTGTGCAGAGATTATACTAAGTAGCTGTTTTCTATCACCTCTGTCATATCAAATTATTTTCATGTGGCTTACTCTGAAGGAGATTTCCACTCTTGGTGTCTGGGCAAATTAAAATGGTCCTTGTTGACCAAGAGTACAACAGGGTACTTTAATGTAATTTGTAGATTCATTCTTTGGCTGTCTTAACAGAGGCTTCTCCAGGTCTCCTAACAATCAGAGCTGTCCAGAAAGAGAAGGAGCTGCCCCGTGAGAGAATAAATTTCTCATCACTTTAGCCATTCAAATGCTTGCTAGTCATTTGTTGAATATTCCTAAAGGGGATTGGTGCACCATGTAGGAGATTGAGCTAGTTGACTTCTGAGATTCCATAACTTTCCATTCATATAATCTAAAAAGGAAATGGAAGAGAGTGAGGAGTCTTTCCCAAGGCCTCTTAATTCTAGTGCTTTCCTTCTGATTATCTCCAGTTTATCTTGTATCCATTTTGTTAGTACATAGTTCTTTGTATGTTGTCTCCCCCATTAGACTGTGAGCTCTTTGAGAACAAGGATTGTCATTTGCCTTCCTTTGTATCCTCAACACTTAGCATAGTGCCTGCCATATAGTAGGTGTTTAATAAATGCTTATCGATTGACTGACTTATTAGTGATTATGCTGCCATTGGAATTTCTGGAGGAAAGATACGCTTGGCCTGTTAAATTTAAATTAGGATATATCAATTTAGTTAAACCTCAGCTCCAGGCATAAAAACACTATATTCTCTCTTTCTTGTCATGATTTTAGGTCCTCCTAAGGCTGCTGCCTTGTAGAAGGGTATCTACTAATTAGCTTTTTGTTCTCCCAACAAAAGGCCCTATGACAAAATCTAAAGATGTTAGTATTCATCAAGGCAAGTGAGAAAGAGAGACTTCATCCACTGTGACCTTCAGGAGGCAAAGCTGGTGGGAACTGTCCAAGTACCATCCAGACTCTTCAGGGAATTAATTTTGTGGCCTTGATAGTCAAATGAAATTTAATGAGACACAAATGTGGCTTAATGTAGTAATACAATATATGGGTCAAAGAAGAGGTCTGTTTGATTCTATTCTCTTGCTCTGCAGGGGTATTTGTTGTTTAGACATCAAGCATACTGGGTGACTTCATAGGAGATGATATAAGAAGACAGTGTAGTATGTCAGGTTGGCTGACAGCCCAAGCAGACAAAGCACTATTCAAATAGGGTCTGATTCTGACCATGTATCTTTTTTTAATCACAGTTGCATATAGTGTATATGACATATCTCTCCCCGCCCCCACCAGTATGTTATAGGCTCTATGAGACCAGACCATGTCTTTGGTAAACTTTTCATTATCTTCCCCAAACACTTGGCTCTGCACACAGCAACCCAACACTCCATTATTCCACCCTATCGGTCATTGTGTCACTATGTATAGCCCCTCCAGGGATGCACATAACCCACAGATCATAATCCATCCATGCCTGGCCATCCTATGCAACTCATGTCAATGTCTTCCTGGAAATTTTCCACAGGAAGTCCACATGTGAGTGGTCCTTCCTCTCATTCTCTTGACATTGTAGCTACCACATAAGGGTTTATTATAGTCCTATATGGAACATTCCCATTTTAGAAGGATTAGGTAGTTGAAATACAGCCTCAGACACTTACTAGCTGTGTGATCTTGGGCAAGTCACTTAACCTCTTTTTGCTTCAGTATCTCAACTGTAAAATGAGGATAATAATAGCCTCCCAGGGTTATCGTGAGGATGAAATGAGATAACATTTGTAAAATGCCCAGCACAGTGCTATTACTAGTTCATTCATGAACTCTTTTGCTATCCATAGATCAAATAATCCATGTACTTTTCCCTCATATTTATTCCTCTAATTCATTTTTAATGTGACCTTTTATATCTAAGTCATGTTTCCATTTGGTGCTTCTCTGGTACCTAATCTATTCTTTCTCTCTCTCTCTCTCTCTCTCTCTCTCTCTCTCTCTCTCTCTCTCTCTCTCTCTCTCTCTCCCCCTCCCTCCCTTCCTCCCCCCCCCCTGCCTCTGTGTGTGTGTCCATCTCTTCCTCCAATACCAAGATACTTATAGACGTCCTTCCTTTCTTCCCAACATTCCTGACTTTTTCTTTGATCCGTATGAATTTCATTGTTACCGTTTTGTCTCTATGAAAGTTCTTTGGGGAGTTGGATTAATGCAGCCCTGAATAAGTAGGCTAATTTAGATAATATCGTCATTTTTGTTCTGTTGGCTCAACCTACCCATAAGCAGTTACTGTTTTTTCTCAATTTGTTGGGGTCTGTCTTGATTTCTGTAAAGAGTGTTTTATAGATTCCCATATAGTCTCCCAGATATTTTATATCTTTAGTAGTTATTTTAAAGGAAATTTTTCTTTCTAGCTCTTCTTGCTGGATTTTGTTAGATATATGCAGAAAACCCTGCTACTATTGGGCCAACAAATTACTTAGTTCTTGTGGAAGACAGGAAAAATGTTTGGAATTTTTTCTTCTTTTGAAACATCATAATCACTCAAGTGACAATAATTATAATAATAACAGAATTTACATAGCACTTTAAGGTTTGCAACATACATTATAAATGGTATCTCATTTTATCTTTATAACAACAGAGGGAAGTAGGCACAATTATTATCCTCATTTTACAGATGAGTAAACTGAGTCAGGGAAGTTAAGTGATTTGCCCAGGGTCACATAGCTAGTAAGTGTCTGAGGCCACATTTGAACTCAGTTCTTCCTGATTATAGCACTTTATTCATTGAACCCCTTAGCTAGTAGTATGGCATAGTGGATAATGAACTGACTTTTCAGTCAGGAAAACCTGAGTAAAAATTTTACTGTTGATATATATGGCTGTGTGACCCTGAACAAGTCACTTAACAACTTAGTACTACCCCCCAGCAAACTCAATAAGATACAAATAGCAGGACAAATCTGCACCAAGAAAGTTTCTTTACCTGGAATTCCATACATCAATGAAATCAAATCCATTTTTCCCTGTCTCCTGCAACCTTCAACCCCTAAAATAAGTTAACAAGAAAGTCTTCTCTTTAGTTTGACCATTTGCTCAAAGGTCTCGATAGAGTTTTCTCAGCCACAGGAAAGGTCTTATATGGAGAGGTCACCATGGTTACAGTTGGCCACAAACTTTCCCAGTGAATGCCCCTCCTCCTGATCTATTTTTTTAAATCCCTATTTAATTAAGAGTACCCTAACAATATGCCTGCAGGAAAAATGGTATTATTTTTGTCAGATTAGATCATTTTCATTGACTGGTTTTTCCCTCCTCCAGAATAAATGCGACAATTAAGTTTCGTCACTTTTCAAAATTTGTATTATGGTAAATTATTGCTTGAGTATCAGCAACAGGCTCACTGTAAGCAAGAAAAAGAACTGTACCCTTTGTGAGTGTACAGGCTAGGAGAATAATTCTTTCTCCACCCACACACCTCCCTTCAACATGGGGAAAGAGTGGGGAATGAAAACTGAACCAATTAGAATTCACAGGCATACTTCCCAACCTTTTCATGTTACGTTGCATGTTGGGTGGCAATAAGACAAGAAGAGGCCCTTACAACTGTAGTTTCTAGAGGAAAGCAGTCAGGATGGTCAGGAAATTGGAACCTATCCCATACCAGAATGATTTGAGATAACCAAAGATGCTTAATATGGAGAAGAGGAGACAGGAGGAACATGATAACTGTCTTGAAATATTTGAAGAACCATCATGTAGAAGACTACATGATGAAGACTCATTATGCTTAGCCCCAGAGGACAGTACTAGGAGCAAAGGATGTAAAGGTAGAATTAGACTCAATATAAATGTAACATCTGTTTCAAAAGCTCCTCCTAAAGGGACTGTAATTATTTTATTATTGTAGCTTTACAAGACAAGTGGAATGTTGTAGAAATGGCACTTTTCACTGTCAGTTTGGAAAGACTGTTGATGACTTGAGAGAAACTGAAGACTGTTTTCTTCTCTAGGTTGGAGAGCAGCTGGAGAAAATGAAGAGAATTAACATGGAGAGGTCTTTCTTGATAGAACTGTATAAATCTTTATCTTGTGAGAAGAACAAAGAAAATTCTTGAAAAGATATTTGCTTAATATCTTAAGGGAACTAAATAGTAGGGGACTGTTTTCAGAAGTAAGGAGTAGTCGGTCAGTCATCTGCAATTACAGTAATGGTTAGAGGAGCCTCTGGCTATGATCTTTCTTCTAGCTGAAATAGAAAAAAAATTATTTATGACTTGGTGTTATTACTGATAATAAATTGTATAGTCTGTAACTTTAATATTGAATTAATCCTCAAAGATGATCAGTTGATATAAAACACTAGCAACTGTTTATGGGGGGAAGGTTTCTCCCATTCATTAAATAATATCTAATAAACCAAGGTCAGAACTATGAAATAATTAATTAGTGAGAAAGAAGTTGAAATTTTATTAATCAGTGAGAAAATATCTAACAAATATATCCCCCAAATTACCTTGGAACTTAGAAGATTTGCATGAATCTAGTAATAAATAAGTTTCAGGCTGATGAGTGATTGACAAGTTGAATAGATTGATAACTTTGCTGTTTAAGGAAAAAACACTAATAGCTTGAGCTATTCAAGAGTAAATTAGCTTTCCTTCATCTTTACTGATTCCCTTTTCACTGGTTATCTTTTATCTGAGACTAAATGATTACAAAGCAAGCAGTTTAAAGGGATGATGGTAGCAAGAAAGAGAGATTAGGCAATGAAGAAATGAAATCCAAGCAAAGGTCCAGAGAAACACTTACATAAACATAGAGACACAGAGATTGAGTAAAAGGAATCAGAAGCCACATTCATGCAGGCTGAACTACTACAATCAGGAATTCAGACCCTGAAGGACTGGATGGCATTAGTATAGGTTAAAGAGGGAGGGACAAGTGGTGTCAACAGGAGAAGCAGTAGTGACAAATTGTGGGTTGAGGGGTAGAGACTTTCTCTCCTACATCCTGGTTTTATATTTCCTATTTAGTATGGCTAGACTTAGACTAGAAGCCAAAGAGAGGCAGAGTTTTATGGAAGTGTTGCTTTTTCAGGGAAGCAAACATACCAGGCAGTGTCAGTACCGTAGGTGAACAACTCCACACAAATATTTGTTATTAACTTTTGGTGTCTCCAAAATTCTTTAATAATTAACAATATGCTGCATTTTGGTTACCAATAGCTAAAAAGTTCTGCTTGGTTTGTATTGACCATATGTTTACTTCCTTGCAAACATTGATACCAACCTGGATATCAAGTGACTTCAAATCTGGTCACCATTTGCTTGTAAGCTTTCAAGGGACCAGGCTGATTTATTAGTTTCAATTTTTTAGAAACGATTTTTCTTCAACAAGCATCCCAGAACTTTTTCACATCCCATCAGGTAGGTTGGAAAGAGCTCAAAGGCAAAGCCTTTTTCCCCAAAGATATTAGTGGCTTGGTGCCATATGTTGCAGTTCTGCATGACAAAATTGTGCTGACCACAGTCAGCCCCTAAAGAACTAATGCACACATTTCTCTTGAAATGACAACCTTGTCCTTACCAAGGGCAGAGAATCTGATGCTGGTCGCTGATCTTGAGAGTGTGCAAATGTTTTAAAGTTGGTTGTTTCAGGGCCAAAAATAATTAAAATAATGAGTGTTGCTAATACTCATTGATGACTTTTCAACCTAAAGATAAATGGGTTCTATTCCTCTCATTTTCATGTAAAATTTGAAGAAAGCCAGAATTTTGAGCCCTTAAGTAGAGAAATAGAATGTGTATTCTGCTGTCTTTGAAAAGTCCTATTGAAAAATTAGAGTTTCTTGTGTTTTGGTTTTGTTTTTTGACAGGTGGTTTATGGGAAATGGGCATAGGAGTTTAAAATCATAATTAATATTTTGATACTGCATTAAAGATTGATATGCCTCCATAATAGGTGGCTAACAAATAGGAAGAGAAAGAAGCCTCACATTTCCTAGAGGATGTGATTTCCAGGTCACATAAAAAGCCCTCCTACCCTCAAATATCTTCCTAATTATCTGTCATATACCTAAAATTAGAGATTTTTTGGGATCTTAAAAACCCAAAGGTAGTGTAGCATAATAGATAAAGCACTATGTTTCTAATCAGGAAACTAGGACTCAAATCCCACTTCAGATATTTAGCAATTACTTGAGCTGGGCAAATCATTGACTATCTCAGAGCTTGAGTTTCCTTAGCTAAAAAAATGCCAATGATAGTACTTGTACTACCTCCCTCAGTGGGTTTTTCTAGAGGGAAAAAAAGCATTTTGCAAACCTCAAAGCTAATGCTTTAACACAGAAATATGTTATCATTAGTTAAGGCGAGGGGTGTTTTGGTAGGTTTTCCACTTTCCTCCAGCCTTCTAGGGTCACTTTTTATAATACACACCACTTTTAGGAGATGGAAACCCTTCAATTTAACCAGTTAAGCACATCACTGGGGAGTATGATAGCTATTTGGGAGCAAAAATCTGCAGGAATGAAATGTAGGCTAGACCCCTGTAAGTGGGGGAAGGAGAGATGATATTACCAGAAGGAAGAGGGTTCTGAAATTGGGAGAAAGTAGATTATGAGGTACTCAGAAACTTCATTACTTTACCATTTTATCTTGTTTTGTAGACCAGATCTGTAATTTCAATGGTATAAGGAACTTGCAACAAGGAAATTCCCTCTTTCAATAAAGATCAGTATCTTCTCTATAACTTAAGTCCTAGAAAGTTACCTGGAGCACTGATTTAGTGACTTTCCCATGGTTATAGACAGCATATATTAGAGGTGAGATTAGAACCCAAATCTTCACAGTTCTGAGTCTAACTACGGATTCTCTTCATGCTGCCTTTCTATTGTTTTATAGTCATGCTATTTTGCCCAGAAATAGTATTACCTACTTTGATCACCCATCATATGCAAGTCAACATCAAACAATGACAATTTCCCTCCACTGGTGATAGTCAAAATACTGTGCTGTGGATTCTAGAAGCAATCCCCGTAGTCATCTTCCAAAAGTATTCTGACAGTGACAGCATCGTTGCAATATATATTCAAGTTCTCAAGGTGACAACTTGGAAGTACAGCACTCACATTACTCCTAGTGTGCATCGTACATAATTTGTCACATGGTTTTATGTTTGCACAGTGTACACAGGTTTTCACTTTGAGTATCCTTTATTCATTTATTGTGAAGAGGGATTTTTTAACTTCATGAAATCTCATGAGATCCTAGTCATGGGTATTAAGATTCATTACCAGTCCATTCAATTTTCCTTAACACTGAGGTACTAAGAGTGGTACTGGGATCCCTTAAAGTCAGATGCAAATAAAACCTTTTTTTATATCCTGTTCACTTCATGGATCAATCCTGCCAATTTTCAAGCCAAGGCTAACTCAATGGCTTCAGTGAGTAAAGAAAAATGCTTTGGGGGAATTTTTTAATATATTTTTATTTTTCCCCCGTTACATGTAAAAACAATTTTTAACATTTGTTCTTAAAACTTTGAGTTCAAATTCTCACCCTTCCTGCCTCCCCACTCCTCTCCCTGCCCCCACTGAGAAGGCAAGCAATTCGATATAGGTTATACATGTATAGTCGTGCAAAACATATCCATAATAGTCATATTGTGGAAGAAAACTTAGACCAAGAAAAAAACCTCAAGAAAAATAAAGAAAGTAAAAAAGTATACTTCAATCTGTATTCAGAAACCATCAATTCTCTGCCTGGGGATGGATAGCATTTTTTTCATGCTTTTTCCTCTACTCTCTTACTTGATTTTCAAAATCCTTTTTGAGCTCTTCCAAGACCTGAGACCAATTCATACTTTTCATGGAGGCTTTGGATGTAGGAACTTTGACTTTGTTATCTTCTGAGTATGTGTTTTGCTCTTCCTTGTCACCAGAGTAACTTTCTATGGTCAGAATTTTTTTCTGTTGTTAGCACATTTCCCCAGCCTGTTACTTGACTTTTAACTCTGCTAAAATAGAGCTCTGTTTCCAGGGTGGAGTGCACAGTACTCCAAGCTTCAGGGGTTCTGTGTAGCTGTTTGCAGAGAAACTCTTAGGGACCTGTAAGTTTTCAGTTCTTCCAAGGTGATATGATCTAAGGAGAGGTGTTTCCTACTCTCTTGGCCTGTGCTCTTGTCTTTGAGCAACCACAAGCACTCTTCTCTCTCCTGGAACTGTGAGGAGGGTCCCTGTTCCACTCTGGTCACAAGCTCTGATGTGCTAGTTCTCCTCCTAGTCCTGGGACTGCCACTCAGGACTGTGACCCTGATATGAGTATGGGCAAAGAAATAGAATTTTGCCCCCCAGTGATAGCAAAGAGAGCCCTGTAATCTCCCTCTGACCACTTGTTTGATCCCCCTGCTATCTATGGGCTGAGATCTCCAGAAGCAGCTGTTGCTACTGCTGATTCAGTGGCTTCCAAGACCAGCTTCTGGTCTATTGGGGCTGGGGCTGTGCTGGCACAGCTTGCACTGAACTGTGCTCCACTCTCACCCTGGTGCAACAGACTTTTTCTGCTGACCCTCTAAGTAATCTTCAGCCAGAAAATTGTTTTACTCCATCTTTTTTGGGTTCTGCCACTCTAGAATTTGTTTAGTCATTATTTAAAGGTATTTGGAGGGGTTTGGGGGAGAGCTCAGGTGAGTACCTGCCTTTACTCTGCCATCTTGGCTCTGCCTTCTGTTGGGGAATCTTATAACTGAGACGAGTTCTCCTTCTTTGAAGTTACAATAATGCAGTTGATATTTGGCTTCCTGGTGGTATTTCCCTCACTGGGACGAAAGTTATTAGCTCCTTCTCAATTTGGAATGGGCAGGCCACAGTTCTGAATTGTTGCTCTCATTATTATCATGCAATGTTGGAACAAAAATATCCAAACAACAGCCACGTGAAGTCAAACAATCAGGATGGTTGTGAGGATCAAATGTGATAACATTTGTAAAGTGCTTTGTAAATATTAAAGTAATATATAAATGCAAACCATCATTATTATGATGATCATCATTACCATTATAAAGTGAATAAGGGACTCATATAGATTATTTACAAAAATGAAGGAGTCTTCAAACCTAGGGTCTTCCTGACACTGACTTCTACATCCTATCCACTGCACCACCTAGCTTCAAGCTATTGCTAACAGAAATGAGAAAAAGGAGCCTTGACTTGCTGATCAATGCAGATTTTGCAAGGAAATGGTTCAAAATGTGCAACATATCACCAAAGGCTACAAAAATCTAGCACATGCCAAATACCCAGAATGACACAATCAAGTGAACAGAATTAAACGCCAAAAACTCACGAGCCTTTATACAGTCATGGATGACAAATCCTTATACTACAAATACATGCCCCCAAATATTCTAGAGAATTCAACCAGTAAGCTATACTTGAACCAAAACATCATTGGAAACAAAACTGATTGCTCAGATATAGCCCTGAGTACTACATCTTTTTTTAAACAAATAAAAATTTAACAATATCTTTACTGTATGTCACAATATCAAATGGTTATAACTTCCAATCTACCTGGTATAAAGAGCTCTCAAAATGTAAAGACCTAATGTAATAAATTGAAGCCACATAGAAACAGAATGAGGCACATATCATCCCTATATGTTCCTAGAGCTCTCCTGGCGGTGGTTTTAGTGACCTTTTAGTTATTCTACAAAACTTTATCAAGTACTTACTATGTTCCAGAAATTGTCCTAAGCACTTGGAATACTAATACACACAAAAAGATAGTCTCCACCTTCAAAGAGCTTATATTCTAACAAGGGTTGACAACACATAAAAAGAAAGCTGAAAGGAGGGAGGGGAGGCAGAGGAATTGTATCCCTATATTTTATTCAATTATTAAAAGCATTTTGTCCACCAGCTCAGTAGTCCACCAAACATTAAATTTAAGACTTTGAAAATAAGAGAATGATTTGTCTCAGAACAGTTTCTTTCTTCACTCCATTGAATGTAAGGTGAGAACAACAAAATAGTAGCTCATCTTATATAATATTTTAAGATTCACAAAGTGATTTACACACACTATCTGAAGTTTCCCATCTTGGTTCATAAACTGCCTAGATATGTGACTATGGACACATTATTTCATCTCTCTGAAACTCACTTCATTCATCCTTACAACAGAAATAATAAGGTTTCCTATAAGACTCTTTTAACAGTCATTAGGTAAAGTTGATTGGAACTTCCTTCTTGATTTTAGCCATGGAATTAATGATATTTCCTTAAAGTGAAATAATGAGAATATACCCTAAGAAATATATATATATGGTTTCTCACCTTTGCTTCCAATCTATTCACCATGTGTCCTGTGACCTGGGTCATCTCACTTAGCCTGAGTGCAGAAGTAAAGATTAATCAGTTCATCAGTGACACCAATCTTGTTCTCTCCTAGAATTTTAGAGAGTCAATGTTCTTAAAAGACTTTGTTCTAAGTAGTTTATTCCCAAGGCTAATATTAACTTGAGATATGATCTAGAGTAAGTCTTATAACTGTTATCTGTTTCATTTCTCCTTCCTTAAAATGGTATATTTGATTCTTGCCAGATGCTATAAAGGTGAAGGTATATCTTTTTTTCCTGTAGAATGCAAAGGCCCTTTAAATGAGAGGGCAGTATTACTGAGGCAGTGTCAGTGAGATAGCCTGGTTAGTCCATTTTAGTTATAAAAAATTGTAATTGGGCTAGGACAAAGGATTCTGGAATCCAGGAAATATAGCAATATGATTTGAATATGAAAAGGCCCTTAAAGATCACCTATTCTAATCTCTCAATTTCACAGAAATTTTATGATGTCCTAACTGAGGCTTGGAGAGTTTAAATGACTTGCCTAAGGACACATAGATAATAACCAGCCAGTCCAGGACTTGATCCTCATCTTTCCATTACATCATACCTTCTTGAGATTAGAGCAGTGTTTGTGATGGAGGGCAGGCTAGTTTTTCCTCAAAAGGAATTGAAACTGTCCATGAATCTTACTTGGCTTAGAGAACTAAGTCTAGGATTATTAAGGTAACTCTCTAGAAAACACTACAAAAGCCCATGAGGAGTCGGGAGTGACTCTCCCTCAGGGTTGGCCAGCACACCAATATGGCCAACATAGAGGTGGGGAAGTTATGCCCAACTGAATCAATGTTATATCCTTGCTGGATATACTTTCCATCTTCTTTTAGCTAACAGTTAGATGTCTGTGAGTGTATCATTTTGTTCTAATTCTGAACCTGATGCACTAGACCAGTCTGAATCAAGCCTAGCCTGCAATATTCCTTTTTTTGCAAAATGAATTATTTGTGATTTGTTTGTCTTCATTTAATTATTATGTATCCAATTTTTGTAAATCCAAGCTTACCTACAATATTCAGGTACATGTTCATAAAATAATAATAATTGTCATCATTATTACCTTGTATTTGGGTAGTATTTAGTAGTTTTATTTTTCTTTTGGGGGGCAGGGAAGAAAAGGAAAGCGGTAGACCTCTGATTGGAGGTCTACATAAGTAAACTCAGATGTCTAATTGATCTCTAATTTACAGAATTAAAGAGTTGACTAAGGGAGAGGTGTAAAATTCAGAACTTCCCTGCAGGTAGCCAGCAACACTTACTCTAGAAAATAGCCCAAACCAAATTAAAATGCAATTGGAATATATTTAACAAAGTAAATAAAAATATAATAAAACACAGATAATGTTAATGTATGGTTTTCTGAGTCAATATGTGGCCTGCAGGGATCAGTTTCATATACATTATCTAATCTTATCTTCATAACCCACTTGTCTTCCTTAATGTTGTCCAGGTTCCCAAAGTGGGTGATACTGCCCTGGAGGGGGAGAAGAACATTGGGTGGGGGGAGGAAGGTAGTAGTCTCAGAGACAATTGTGGGGCATTGAAGGGGGCAGTAGAAACATAAGGAAAGAAGAAACAAGAATTTTGAAAAACTGTTCATACATGTTTCATCTGTTGTGTAAGAGTTAAAGTCATGGTGATTACATTATTTTCCAAATAAACGCACAAAATGCAAGTTATAACCAATCAGTGGTCAAGTCAGCCAACAGGTCTTAACAAGCAAGTATTGGCAGGAGAGCATGCTGCACATTCTTGGGAAATCCAGCATGCATCTTGCATATGTATGTGTAATGACTTGCTTACAATATGATACTATATGGTTACATGACACAATATTGTATCATCAAAATTTCAATGCAGAAAAAACGCTCAAATTTATAACAAATTATTAAATTCAAGATGAATCCTTTTAAAAAACTTTTACACCTTTTTGAAATGATACAAAATTTTTTTTAAATTAAAGGGCTAAAGAAAGTAGATTTCCAGGGGGGGCTGAATAATTTTTTAAAAGGGGGCAATAGGCCAAGTAAGTTTGGGGACCTCTATGTTAGAGGAAGACTTCCAGGTTAAAGAAAACACCCACAACCCACCAGGACTTATCCCCCTATTGTGGCTGGTATAAGGTGGTATTAAACCTTCCAGAATGTACTATTGAAAATAGGTCTCATATATGCATAAGTGTATGAGTGATGAAATTAAGCTCTGTGTGCCTTAATTTAGTTATTACCTATTGATGATGTCATAGAAACAATGAACATGAACTTGGACAGACTTCAAGAGGTAGTGGAGGAGAGAAAAGCTATGGGGTCACAAAGAGTTGTACACAACTGAACAATATTGAATAGGGACACTGTGAGGGTTTATCTGACCTCCAGAAAGTTTACTGAGCTTTTCTGAGAAAAGTGTTCTAGAATAGAAACTATTAATATCATGGCACATCCAGTAAAATAAAGCCAGTTGAAGTAGTAGAATATTATTCCCAACAATAAAAAAGCTTATGTTTTTTTAGAGATTAATTATTTTTAATAAACAAAAACAACAAAAAAAACCAGCAAAAAGATTCCTCTCATTTTATTGCCAGCACTGAAATCTAAAATACTGAGGATTTGTGGCTGTATTGATCTTCTATGGGTTTACATGAATAAATAAAAAGCAAATAAGACTCATTTTTATAAAAATACCAGCTTGCCTGCACCTCTGACTACACGGAATGTCATCGGAGAGCTTTATTTCCTATTTCTTAAGCAGTACCTCTGCCCCTCTCCACTCTATTATTAATTATGGTCACGATGACCAACATAAACATTCTAGATTCATATCCCTCCCTTGATAGTTGAGGCTGGCTTGGGGAGGGGGGGCAGGGCATGTGAGGGCAGGGTTATAGCAAAAACTCTACTGTCATTGAATTTCGGCCAAAGCACCCTAGGCGAGCTTCTTGTGCTTTGGCTCTAGAATTCCTCACCAGCGATGGAAAGTCCCAAAAACATTCTAAATGGGTCAATCCAAAAGAGATGGGGATCTTTATTTTTTCCACCATGTCTCTGACTAAGCCGTGTACCAGCTATTCATAATCTCTTTCTAAGCATTTTGTATAATTATTACCTCCCCACCCCCATTGTAAAGCACTTTGCAAACATTAAAGTGTTACATAAAGGTTAGCTGTTATTACTGTTTCTACTATAATTATGCACTTAATATATACTTACTGATTGCCAGATTATTCTGTGTGAAAGGGGAATATAGCATAGTGGATAAAGGACTGGCCTTGAAGTTAGCAAAACCTGAGTTCAAATGCTACCTCTGATGTATACTGACTATGTGATCATGGTCAAGTTTAATTTCTCAGTGCCCCAGGTAACTTTTTAAGATGTTGGGAGTTCACCAGAATATTGAAAGTGCAAATCCAGATGAAAATACAAAATAATAACCACAATAACATAAAGAAGAGCAAGATACTGTAAAAAGAAAATAATGATATAAATTCTCTACTATTATTATCTCATCTGATCCTCACAACAACTTTTTTGGCCGGGGGGCGGAGCAAATGTTACTATTATCCCCATTTTACATATGAGGAAACTGAGGACAAATGCTTTTCCTAGAGTTATAAAGCTAGTGCCTGAGGCTGGATTTGAACTCGGGTCTTCTTGACTCTAGGCCCAGAGCTCTATCTACCATTACACCTGTTGTTGAGGCGTTTCAGTTGTATCTGACTCTTTATGAACCCATTCGGGATTTTCTTCGCAAAGGTATTGGAATGTCTTACCATTTCCTTCTCCAGCTCATTTGACAGATGAGAAACAGAGGCAAACAGGGTTAAATGATTTGCCCAGGGTAACACAGCTAGTAAGTGTCTGAGGCCAGACTTGAACTCATGAAGATGAGTCTTCCTGGTTCCAAGCCCAGTGCCCTCTCCACTGTGCCCCCTAGCTGCCTATATACCAAAATATACATTCAGGGATTTGATTTTTTTAATTGATTTGTTAAATGACCCTCTTTCTGCCATCAGATACTCTGTGATATTTAATTTGTAACTGCGGCATTAAAGAGTGAGAAGATGCTATGAAACTATAAATAGTAGTTTTAAAAAGGTTCAATCTTTGATGACTTGCTCTCCACCAAATTAAACAAAGCCACCCAAAGTTTAAAAAATTGAGAATAAATACCATTTAACCTTTTATCACCAGTAATTTAGCAACAGATTATTTAACTCCTCCTAACTGAAAATGGTCACTCATTATTCTTCCTCTTTTATTTTCTTAGCCTTCCTATTTTTCATTGTGATTTATAAGCTTCTTCCTTCTTGAAAATATTTGAGTTAATTTACAGAGATAGAATAGAAAAAGTAAACATTAAAAGAGAATAAAAATATCAGCCAAAATGAAGTTAGAAGGCTTAGATGAATAAGCCATCTACCTGGCTTTTTGATACGTCCATGGATCTATGATCACATCAATCTGGGTGCTCAGTCTGGGTGCATCCACACCTCTTCAGCTGGTATATCTCTTAAACGTGCTCTAATCAATCTTTCACAAAGGGTCCACCCAACATATTGGGAACTCCTCTTACAGTCTCTTGACATGGCTTGGATAACAGTGGAGTGTACAAATTTTCTTAAATCATTTCTCTTTGACTGGTTTTCAGGTCAATTTTTTCATATCAAATTTCTGGTCATTTTAATTTTTAATATTTTTTGCTTTCTGATGGAGTCATTGATATCTCTTTGTCTCATCTAGTTCTCAGAGCATCTTTTACTTGGCTAGGGTTTATTACTTTCTTTCCTAAGCTGCTTCATTTCCTTCCAATTATGTCCTCAAAAGCTTTTATTTCATTTTCAAAAGTCTCTTGCTTCATTTCTTTCAGGTATACATGTGTAGTCCTTGTGGAAAATTTATTTTTTCCTGGGTTGCTATTTGTCCTTGTCACGGAGTTACTCATTCCTTCTTTGGAGGGAATCTCTACATTTGAAATGATTTTGTTATTCTGGTCATTGTCTTCTTTGTTTTATTATTCTCTCCAGATTTAGTTCCCAATTTAGGGCTTTTTGTCAGGGTCAGACTCTAGTCCCTGCTATACTCTTGGGGTGTTCAACCTTGCTTGGTTTCGCCTTGTATCACCTGGGTTCCTGTGTTGACTTCCTCCTTCTAGAGTTCCTTTCATCTCTGCCCCAATCATTGAGGTTCAAAGCAAAGGTTCTGGGGTGCTAGGAACCTCAGAGGCCCTGGGGTAACCCAGTCTGAGCCACACTCTGCAACTGTACTGGTTGCTGCTGCTTCCCCAGGGTTCCAAAGGCCCTGCTATTGTTTTACCATCATACTGGAGCCTTCTAAGGAAGCTCTTGCTATAGTCCACAGATATCCCTGGCTCTTCTCTTGTCAGTCTTAAAGGCTCTGGCATTGTTTGCCCATCCCTGGTTTTTGTGGTGCCCTTTTATCCTATTGCCTGTGGGCTGCTGGTTGATTTTTCTTTTGGTGCAGTTCTGGTGTGGAAGAAGTCACTTACTCAAGTTTTTCATTGATTTTCTTGATGGTTATTTCCACTGTTGTAAATTTCAGATTTTAGCTGGAGTAGACGGGAGAGAACTGGGCTATATATCTCCGTTCAAGCAGCCACCTCTGCCAAGTGTAAGTTCATTTCTAAATACACAGCCTCTCCACAAATTATTTCTCACTCTCGATAAATAACTAGCCCACCTCCTTTTCCAGTCATACTTCTCTCTGATTATCTTCTTTATGCCATATCATCCTATCCTTGTTGGTTATATGTTGCAGCACCATTATTCAATAGGCACCTCTCCATTGCCCTTTGGATGACCCACAGCTTTAATTCTTTACATACTGAATAATTTCACCATTTACAATCATACCTCATCACTGGAAGAATACCAATGATTTTTAATGGGCCTTTTTTTCTGGGAGAAAGTTAATGTCATTAAAAATCCTGAGCAATTTTTTAAAGTTGCTCTAGCTTGCTTTTCTCCTCTAAATACTAGGTCCAGTTCATTGTCCATTGCTATCCTGGTTAAACTTACTGATGAACCAGTACTATTGTTTGGTCGTTCAAACGCATACTGTCTTCTGGACAGTAAACATATTTGATCTACTAGTTTGTTTCTAGGGAGGTAGATGAGCAGAATTATTTCGAATAATTGTGAATCTCATACAGAAGGTTTCACAACATCCTGAGCACCAACAGGAAAATCCATCTATAGTAAATCTCTCTTCCATTTGGACTGAGTGTCAGACATCCTTCATGAGAGTAGCAGAAATGTGTGGTGATCTTATATGTATTCCTGTTTTGTAATTCATCTGATATTAATAATAAGGAGATTTTCAAACAAAGGTATTGCTTCGTGTTTCAGGGAATCTTGCATGACTTTGATACATACATGGGAGAGACTATATTCAAGGAGAATACTTATGATCGCCCTTTGGTCTACCAAATCAGATGGTTTTTTTACAAAACATTTATTACAAAAATAAGCATAATATATTCTTTACACCTTTCAGTCAATTTTGCATCTATAAATATGTAGTCTGCAATAGAATATCATTGCTAAAATCTCCCTGTTTTCTTCTCATACCTTCAACAAAGATGCCCTAGATAACACTATAGATTATTCTCATAAAATTTTTTTAATAATGGGAATATAGATAATGTGTATCTATAGTTACTGTTATTTCTTTTGGTTGCCTTGAATAAAAATAAGGTCCATTACTTTTCAATAATTTTTATCCTCTCCTTTTTCAATATCTTGAGAATCAATCCTTCAATGACCTCAAAATGGAATCATCTCCAGCATCAACTACTTTTAACCTAGTTTTTTAACCTCTTCTTCCCATTTTTTTGTTTTTGTTATTGCCATTTTAACTTCCTCATTCATCATGTTGGGGACTATGGTGTTATAGTTCAAATGTAGTGGCTCCACTCTTATTAATGAAGAAAATTAATTATTTTAATACTATTTTTTAAATTTTGAATTCCAAATTCTCTCCCTCCCTATAGCCCCTCTCCTACTTATTGAAAAGGCAAGCAATATAATATAAATTATACGTATGAAATTATGTAAAACGTTTCCATATTAGTGATGTTGCAAGAAAAATAAAGTGAAAAAAATTCTATTTCAATTTGCACTGGGTTCATCAGTTCTCTCTCTCTAGAAGTGAATAGCATTTTTCATCAAAAGACCCTTGGAATTGTCTTGGATCATTGTAATAATCAGAGTAGCTAAGTCTTTCACATTTGATCATCATTACAATATTTCTGTTACTGTGGATAATGTTCTCCTTAATTAATTTTGCATCAGTTCACTTTAGTATTTCCAGGTTGAGAAAAATAGAAATCTTGATGGATCATTTCCTCTTTTCTAGTGAAAAGCTATTGACTACCAGTAGCTGCTTCCTTAAATGCCTTTGTTATGATTTTTTTAACTGGATCACTTCATAAGCTTTCTGTAAATTTCTTTTTCCCCCATTGATCGTCATCTACTATCAACATTCTACGTAAAATCTTGTAAACAAGTTTATTTTCTTTAAACTGCTGTTGCCCTTTGGTGCCATTTCTCTCTGTTTGACAAATGTCTTGCTGGCTGAAGCATTTTCCATGCTCTTTTGGTCTCCTCATTCTGGCAGTTGATTTACATTGGTTTAACTACCTCAGGAAATGATAATAATCTATGTGAATATATGTTTTTTCTCCACTTACCATTTCCTCAGCTTTTTAGAAATAGTTCCAGTTGGAGTTGCCTCAATCACACAGGATGTCTTTGTATTTTTTTCTAAGTTGTTACTCCTTTTTAACCTTCACACTAACAAGTTGGTGGTCTGATTGAAAACTGGTGATTCAGGAATGACTCCTTTGTTGGTAGCTAGTCATTTCCTGAAAAAATATAATCAGTTTCATTTTTTGTGATGTTATTTGGTGCTCACTATGGACAGTACTTCCTGGTTCTCTTCTTGAAGAACATCTTCATAGTATGTAAATGTAAAGCTTTTTGATAATTTATGAGCTTTTGGCTTCTCATTTTCTTACACATAAATGATGTTTTTAAGATTTTTCACGATTTTTCCTTATTCACACCTCTACATTGAGCTTGTTAAAGTATATGTTGATTGAATTTGGAAGGCCTTATTGAGTTGTTTGTGGAATTTCTCTACCTCCTCATCCTCTGCAACAAAGGTTGGTACATAAGTTGTAATTATCTTCATGACAATCTTTTTTTTGCAAGTGCTTATCATGAGCACCATAGCACCAGATGACAAAGCCTCCTGTGAAATGTTTCTTGATGTTTTTGGACACATGATAACAAACTCTGCCAAATCCTTTGTGTGCCTCTCCAAGGAGTACTCATGAGTCATATGTTCATTTAGCTATGGCTTCCTTAAATCTTCAGGTTTCATTTATAGCAAGAACGTCAAAATTTATATGATTCAATTCCGGCAGTAGCATGCCCACTCATTGGACACTGGACAATGACTTCACATTTAGGGGTCCAACTGCTAAATTAATGTTTATGATGTACATCAAAACAGTTTGATTCTCAGACTCCTCCACTTTCTTTTTTGCCACTTCCCCACTGTGGCATAGAAAGGGACCTCAGAGGATGGGATGCATTTTTGCATTTCTTATTGTTCCTTTGTTGACATGGCTAAAATATTTATCACCTGATGTCCATCCCACTGATGGATGACTCATTCCTCTTCAGGCTACACTCCTGACATTTTCTTCCTTGCTCCAGAAACCTCTTTTTCTGTAAGCTCATTCCAGCCTTATAATTTATACTAGAAGTACCATCCACCACTAAGGCCTCTCCCTCTGATTAGATGGCTCTTTCTAGAACTTCTATTCAAGGACTATACCCAGGCCAGCCATGTCTCATTCGTCTCCAGGCTCTATTCCTGAATTTCTGCAGATTTCCTATGCAATGCTAACCCCCCTTTTCAGCTTCCTTTTACGTGTTGTTATCTTCTATTAGAATGTAAGCCCCATTGAGGTCAAGGACTATCTTTCTACTTGTATGTGTATTCCCAGTGCTTAGCACAGTGCCCAGCTTAAAGTAAGTGCTTAATAAATGCTTGCTATTGTCTTATTTGAAGGCTGGCAAACTCAAATAGAAACAGGGCCACTAAACCATGCATGAAAATCTCTGTGGGCCCATATTGATTTAGAAAAATACATATTAACATTATCTATGTTCTATTGTATTTTATTTATTATATTAAATATATCCCAATTACATTTTAATATATTGAGTCCAATCTGGAGTTTTGTAGCCACAGGTGTTTGACCCTTCTGGATAAAGTCAAAAGCAAAAAAAAAAAAAAAACCAAAACCCTATCATATTAAGGACTGATATGGGTCACTCTATAGTTGGATATCAAGGACTATGAACTATATAAAGTCTTCTAGGCAGGAAAGGGCACTGAACAGATTTATGATGAGCTTTTCTGTGCTCAGCTAAGGCTGGCCATTAGAAAACACATATAGTCTATTGCTAGGGCTATACTGGGTACCTAGGATAAAAATAATGCCTTACACTTGTATAATACTTTGCAATGTGCAAAGCACTTTGTTTATTCCCAACCCCCTTTTCCACCCCTATGAGGGCATAGGTCACAGTGTAAGTTAATACAGACCTGGATCTACCTAAATGCTTTAATGAGCCTAATTAGTCCTAGGTAAAAGAAATGGGGAATGGACTTGTTAGAAAAGGACTGTCTAAGTACCTGCCCCCACCTCCTAACAAGGACATAGGGAAGAGAAAGTGAATAAATGATAAATGTTTTTCTGGCACCTACGATGTGCCAGGCACCATGCAAAGTACTTTACAAATATTATCTCATTTGATCCTCACAACAGCTATTATTTTCCCAATTTTACAGTTGAGGAAACTGAGACAAAAAGAAATTAAATTACTTGCCTCAGGTCACACAGCCACTAAATGTCTAAGGCTGGATTTGAACTCAAGTTCTTCTCATTCAAGGTCTAGCACTGTTTCTTCTAGGCCACCTAGCTGCCTTAGCTGTCCTTTGTATGTATGTCCATAAGACTCTCACTCCACATTCTTCCCCAAATGTCATCCAGTTATCTCTCACAGACGTCCCATTGTTGTTGGCTGCAATTTGTGCATCCCTAGTTCAAGTTTAACTAAGTTCTGCTGTTTTGTTAACTTTCCTACTCTGACTATATGTCATTGACTCAGTTCATTCTTTGGTTCATCATATTTGGGATTCCACTGATGCTACACATGTCTATATTTCTTTTAACCTTATAACCTTATAAACCTTACAAGTGTTTGGTGGAATTCATTTTTTTCTCTCTAAGATAAAAGACCCTATTTTTCTTCTCACCTCAATTCCCCTTCTAACTCAAATATGGGATATTTCAAAATTATACATCCTGAATGTGTAAGTAGTTAAACATGTAAGTAGTTAAGTAAGTATACACATTCAATTGAGGAGCCCTTGCCCTTCCCTTCTGCCCTGATATTGGATTAGCCCATTTCTGGTCCTTAGACTTTGATCAATTTTCATTATTCCTTAGCCATCATAACAACTATAACATACATTATCTCATTTGGTCATGACAAAAAAGCATTTAGGTAAGAATTATCACATCCATTTGGCAGATGAAGAAACTGAGTATCAGAGACAGTAATCAAAAGTTACACAGGAAGTAACAGAAGTAAGGTTCGAACCACCGTCTTTTGGCCTTGGACCCAGTGCTTTTTTTAAAAATTCTATATTGAGTAAAAATAAATAAGTTACTGCAACTGAGGTGTAAGCTTCCTGGCAGCATAAGCAAAGGAGGGCACCAGGTTATATAGTTCCCTTATCTGAAATAAGAAAGTGTGCTAGTTCATTTGGAGTGAGAAACTGTTTTGCCACAGAACTCTAAGAGACATATACTATGCAGTTATAGAAAGGTTGTTGTTTGTCCTTCATTCTGGGAGAGGACCATGATATCAGGAAAATGATGCCATGACTTGTAAATGAATTGGACTTAAGTGAGGGAGGGCTGTGCAAAGTCACCGGCCTCATTTTCTCCTCTGGAGCCATCTAGGTCCAGCGGCCAGATACAGATCTGGACAACTGGAGATGGCCCCCGTGAGAAGTATATGAAAGTCACTTAAAAGAAAAACCCAGGAGTTAGTAGTTGTGTGCTTACTAAAAAATATTCACAAGTTGCTTGCTTGGTGCATTTCTCAGTCCAGCCATAATGTTCTGTATTCAGCTCACATTTTGGGTTGCTGAAGTTACAGGAGTAGTAGCAATTTCCATTTTTCATAGATACTGATGTCTACTCAGTAGAGAAGAGTATAGAAGGGACATTTTGGCAAGATGAAGAGCAGTGTCTTCAACTATAATTTTACAAAAATATGAAAATATTCTTCAAATTAATGTTTTGGTACTCAGACCATCAATAAAAACCCTGAGGTGGTCTAACTATGTTACATCGCCTTCCTTACCTTATTCTTTTTTGGTGCTTCTCCAAGACTCTCCCAATGGTAGTGCTGTTGCTCTGACCTTTCTGATGCTGAGCCTCAGAAAACTGCAGCAGAAGGGATAGACTGTGAAAGTCTTTTTTATTATTTATCTAATATTTTTAGTTTTCAGCATTGATTTCCACAAGATTTTGTATTACAAATTTTCTCCCCATTTCTACCCTCCCCCCCACTCCAAGATGTCATATATTCTGATTGACCATTCCCCAGTCAGTCCTCCCTTCTGTCACCCCGCTCCCCCTCCCATTCTCTTTTCCCTTACTTTCTTGAAGGGCAAGATAGATTTCTGTGCCCCATTGCCTGTATATCTTATTTCCCAGTTGCATGTAAAAACAACTTTCTATTTGAACATCTGCTTTTAATTCTCTCCCCTCTTCCCTCCCTACCCACCCTCCCTAAGAAGGCAAGCAATTCAACATATGTCACACGTGTATCATTATGTAAAACCCTTCCACAATACTCATGTTATGAAAGATTAACTATATTTTGCTCCTTCCCATCCTATCCCCCTTTATTCAGTTTTCTCCCTTCACCCTGTCCCTTTTCAAAAGTGTTTGCTTTTGATTAAATCCTCCCCCTATCTGCCCTCCCTTCTATCATCCCCCTTTTTATCCCCTTCCTCCTTCCTTCCTATGGGGTAAGATACCCAATTGAGTGTGTCTGTTATTCCCTCCTCAGGTCAAATATGATGAGAGCAAGATTTACTCATTCCCTCTCACCTGCTCCCTCTTCCATTCCTACAGAACTGCTTTTTCTTGCCGTTTTTATGTGAGATAATTTATGCCATTCTATCTCTCCCTTTCTCCCTCTCTCAATATATTCCTCTCTCATCTCTTAATTTGATTTTATTTTTTTAGATATCATCCATTCATATTCACCTCACCCTGTGCCCTATGTCTATATTGTCTATATATATAGTATGTATATATGTATGTGTATATGTATGTATGTATGTGTGTATACATATGTGTGTATAATATATATATATACATATATATATACATATATATATATATATATATATGTGTGTGTGTGTGTGTGTGTGTCTATTCTCTTCAGCTAGCCTAATACTGAGGTGTCATGAATCATACACATCATCTTTCCATCTAGGAATGTAAACAAAACAGTTCAACTTTAGTAAGTTCCTTACGATTTCTCTTTCATGTTTACCTTTTCATGCTTCTCTTGATTCTTGTGTTTGAAAGTCAAGTTTTCTATTCAGCTCTGGTCTTTTCACTGAGAAAGCTTGAAAGTCCTCTACTATATTGAAAATGCATATTTTGCCTTGGAGTATTATACTCAGTTTTGCTGGGTAGTTGATTCTTGGTTTTAATCCTAGCTCCATTGACTTCTAGAATATCATATTCCAAGCCCTTTGATCCCTTAATGTTGAAGCTGCTAGATCTTGTGTTACCCTGATTGTATTTCCACAATATTCAAATTGTTTCTTTCTGGCTGCTTGCAGTATTTTCTCCTTGATCTGGGAGCTCTGGAATTTGGTGACAATATTCCTAGGAGTTTTCTTTTGGGGATCTTTTCCAGGAGGCGATCTGTGGATTCTTTCAATTTCTATTTTACCCTCTGGCTCTAGAATATCAAGACAGTTTTCCTTGATAATTTCTTGAAAGATGATATCAAGGCTCTTTTTTTGGTCATGGCTTTCAGGTAGTCCAATAATTTTTAAATTATCTCTCCTGGATCTATTTTCCAGGTCAGTGGTTTTTCCAATGAGATATTTCACATTGTCTTCCACTTTTTCAATCCTTTGGTTGTGTTTTATAATATCTTGATTTCTCATAAAGTCACTAGCTTCCACTTGCTCCAATCTCATTTTTAAGGAGTTATTTTCTTCAGTGGTCTTTTGGACCTCCTTTTCCATTTGGGTAATTCTGCCTTTCAAGACATTCTTCTCCTCACTGGCTTTTTGGAGCTCTTTTGCCATTTGAGTTAGTCTATTTTTTGAAGTGTTGTTTTCTTCAATATTTTTTTCAGTATTTTGGGGGGTTTCCTTTAGCAAGTCATTGACTTGTTTTTCATGGTTTTCTTGCATCACTCTGATTTCTCTTCCCAATTTATCCTCTACTTCACTTACTTGCTTTTCTAAATCCTTTTTGAGCCCTTCCATGGTCTGAGACCAATTTATGTTTTTCTTGGAGGCTTTTGATGTAGGCTTTTTGACTTTGTTGACTTCTTCTGGCTAGATTCCAAAGTCTGAGTCTGAATCTGAATCCATTTTCACTGCCCGTTCATGTTCCCAGCCAACTACTTGACCCTTGAGCTTTTGTCAGGGTATGACTGCTTGTAGAGTAGAGAGTACTTTGTCCCAAGCTTTGGGGTCGAAGCACTACTGTTTTCAGAGCCGCTTCTACACAGCAAGCTCTGCCACACCAGTGCTCCTTCTCCCCCAAGAACCACCAACCAGGATTGCGGCTCAGATCCAGGCAAGGCAAAGCAGGTTTTGCATTCCCGCTCTAATCATCAGCTTAATTCCTTCCCCCAGGTGGACCTGGGGCCAGAAGCAACTCCAGCTGTAGTTCTGGAAGCAACCTGAGAGCTGCACCACCTCTGCTGCCCCCAGGGCAGTGGCCAAACGCAAACTCCTTTCACTCTGTCCCAGAAGCTTTTCCCACTAACCTTCTCTGTTGTCTTTGGCGTTTGTGGGTTGAGAAGAATGGTAACTGCCACAGCTCATTGATTCAGGGTGCTACACCTGTGCCACCCGGCTCCCAGTCTGGTTGGGCCTGACATGGCCCATGCTGGGCTCTGCTCTGCTCCCAGTTCCATGCTATAGACCCTTCCCAGTGACCATCCAGGCTGTCCTGGGCTGGAGCCCTGCTTCCATTTGCTATTTTGTGGGTTTTGCAGCTCTAGAATTTGTTCAGACCCATTTTTATAGGTTTTTGGAGGGATCTGGGGGGAGCTTAAGCAAGTCCCTGCTTTCCAGGTGCCATCTCGGTGCCACCCCAACTGTAAAAGTCTTATGGCACATCTGGCCAAAAATTGCAGTGCACTTTTGAGAAACACTATGTTAGAAGAGGCAGAGTTGATTACAGTGTAAAAAAAGTATAAGACTAATTTGCGCTCACATTTACAGGTCCATCCAATTTCCACATAGAGGTGAGAAGCAAGGGTGACTAGAGGTAGGGCCAATGTTTTTTCTCAAAAAGAGGCTTTGAGTCTATTCAAACACTTAAGCAGATCCTTTTTAAAACCTTAGTTGAGAGCTGGAACTTAAAGGTGTTTGCTAAATGCTTTTTAAGTTGAATATTTACTGAATAAACCATGGTAGACACTGGTTTGGTATGAAAACTCTTAAGGGCGAGTGGTACTAATGGGCCCCTCTGATGTTTTTTAAAAAAGCACAACATCTGATTCCCATCAGATAGACTGAGTATTTGTGGATTTCAGCACCATGTTTGTCAAACACAGGTCCTACTAGACCAAAGGAACATGATGTTTGAGGAAGTCTAAAAGCTACTTTCAGCAGCTGTAATTGCTCTAAAGGCATGGAATGGAATATCAATACCACAGCTTCTAGCCCACTGATATTGGACCATTGTGGGATCATGATCAAATCCAGAGGAGTGCAGCCAGGTCGGAAATGCAGATGGCTTTGCCCTTGGTATCTTCCTTAGATGGAGGATGTGAGCAGAGATCTCCACCATCCATCCTCCACCCTCTCCCATCAGAGGGAGGAAGGGAGGAGTCTCAGGGGTTTTAAGGGGTAATGAGGAAGTGTGAGCTTCAAAGTTGATATGATCTTATAAAATAATGAAATTCTCATGAAATCTAGGAGTACAACTGGGTAAGAAATGATGTCAAGATCTTTTGGGGGTTCCAATTCTGTTATAGTGATTTTGCTATCCCTCCCAATTATGTCATATCTACAAATTTTACAAACATATTATATGTGTGTATGTGTTTATGTATGTGTGTATATACATATATATCCAAGTCAATGTTTAAAAAGATTGAATGACAATAATAACATTTGTAGCCACATATAATATATACATATATTATAGCATTTATATAGCCCTTTAAGATTTGAAAAGCACCTTCTATTTATCTCATTTGAACCACAAAATAGCCTAAGAGCTAGGTGCTATTAATATCCTTTCCATTTTACAGATGAGGAAACCAAGGCAAACAGAGGTTAAGTGACTTTCCCAAGGTCACACAGTTAGTAAGAGTCTGTGGTAGGATCTGGACTCAGTTCTTACTGACTCCAAGTCCAGCACTCTCCCACCTAGCTGCCTCTAGAATAAAAATGGACCAAATGTAGATTCCTGTGATACAATACTAGAAATCTTCCTCAAAAATAAAATCAATCCATTAATTACTTCATGTTGTATTATCATTCAGCCAGTTCCAAATATACCTAATAGTACTCTTACCAACCTATATATCTTCATCCTATCTAGAAGCATATTATAAGAGACTTTGTCAACTGCCTTACTAAAATCTTCTCTTTTCCTAGGGTTATTTGAAAGGCAATTATATGCAAGGTGACAGACTGAAACCATAAGGCAATAAGCACAATGTAGATGATAATTGTCAAAATGCCTATGTAGTTCTGTATAACAAAGTATGAGAGACTCTCCATAAAGAAGGTAGAAGTATGACATTTATTCAGACACCGGAAAACCATATCCCATAACCAAATGTTCAGCTCCCACAGCCAGTCAGCCCATTTTATCATAACAGAAAGGAACTTAAAATACCATATCACAGCATGGAAACTTGCTATCCCAAAACCTCTCCAACCCCGAGCTGGGGTCTTCCCTAAAACAAACTCACAGTATAGCTAAGTCAGCCTGTTCAGTTCTAACAATCACAAGGGCAGCCATTAGCAGCCATCAGAAGCCATATCATCTTTCTCTTTCCCTCTCTCAGCATTTTCCTGTGACATAACTTCCTTTTTCCTGTCAGGAGCCTCCTTCCACACCATGTGACTTAGGCTTCCTGTGATGTAAGCAGGTCACATGGCCTGTTAATGGGTGGGAAAGATCTTCAAATCAAAATTGCTGCTACACAGACTTAATCTGTACTATTTCAGAATTAGAGCAAATAGGTAGATACTAAAAAGAGACATCCATTGAATAGAAATAAATCTTCCTATTAATTATAACTGTCTAAAAATGGAAAATGTTACCTCTTGAAGAAGTGAGCACTATCACTCAAGGTGTGAAAGCAGAGATTAAGTAACCATCTCTTAGGAATATTGGAAAAGGGATTCCAACATTGAGTAAGAAGTTACACTAGCTGGTCCCATTTATCTCTATTATTTTGTGATTCAGTGTTTCTTTGATCTTCCTTAGACTTGTTCCTAGCTCTACTTGGTACCTGACCCAAAGCTAGTAGTACTTGAGCTGGCATAATCATCTCCTTTGTGTTCTGTGTATGTTTATAGTTATACTAAAATCTGCTCTTTTTGCTGGAGTCTTAACGTCTCTTAGAGCCTTTGGAAAAGGAAAAAAATATGCCTTGTAATTTGTCCTGGTAGGAGCTTGGGCAGAGACAGTTTAAGAACATAGAAACATATATCCAGTTTATTGATATCATTATTCTAAACTTTTACTGCTTAAATGACCATTAGTCACCACTATATTTGAGTGGCTATCAAATTTTAGAAGTACTGAAATACTGCATGGGTTTTAAAAATGTATTTGCCATATTATTAATATATTGAGATAAGTTTGCTCTATTTAGAACCCAGCATTGGTCTTTGCAACCCAATTTTAGCATTTTGTAGAACACATAGAGTCCACACTGATTCTGATTTCCTCAGCCAGGGAAGAGCAGACTTTTAACAAAGTGATCTATTTTTCACATGGGCTGGGTGCTGTGTGGACAGTTCCACAGAGGGCATCACTTGACAGGAGGTTATCACAAACAGAGGAAGAGATTAAAAGAAGCACAGTAGGGGTGTCCATAGCAAGCTGTTCTACAGGGACCATTGACCATTGCTAATGCTGTCCTCTACAGCTGCTCGATGCATGCTTCACAGAGCTGGCAAGCAGGCCAACCAATTAATTGCTTATGGTCAGGGTTCCTTTGTTGTGACTTGCTTTAGACCATTTTTCAAGTCAGTAATACATTCTTTCAAATAGTTATCTCAAATGATATTGGCCCAACTCTTTTGTATAGTGGTCCTAGAATAGTTTGACAGAGTCCAATGATTTTGGAAAGCGTACCAACATTTTGGTTGTGTGTACATTTGTTTGTTTTAATGATGTCTTTGTTTTTACACCAAAGTCACTTTCCCTTATACTATCCCTACTTGTCCCCATTCCTGTATTGAACCCTCCCAAACAAAGAAAAAGACTTAAGCAAAGCTGAATGGTACCATGCCTCTGGCAGATAGTACATACCATGTTCTACATCTGTAGTCTCCCACCTCTCTACTGAGAGAAGGGAAGTATGTCACATCATTAACTCTGTGGAACTGACACTGATCATTAACGTTTGACAGAATTTTACTGCCTTTTCATGTTATTTTATTTACATTATTGGAATAATTGAATATATAGTTTTCAGAGTTCTGCTCTTGGCCCAGAAAGTCAGAAAACAAGGATTTGGTGTTGGTGCCAAGCCGTTTTTGGTACTTAGTATGGCAAAATAGCCTTTCTTTTCTCCTCTACTCTTAGAATGATGCAAGCAGTACACAGTTTATCTATTCTCTATGCCATTGTGGGCTGGAGAAATAAAGGCAAAAATAATTCCTGCCTCCCAGGAATTCACCGTCTAATGCAAAATGCATTCTTGACAAGTTGTTCACTTGTTTCAGTCATGTCTGACTCTTCATGACCCCATTTGGGGTTTTCTTGGCAAAGATATTAGAGTGGTTTGCCATTTCCTTATCCAGCTCATTTTACAGATGAAGAAACTGAGGTAAACAAGGTTAATTAACATGGCCAGGGTCACACAGTAAGTATCTAAGGCCAGATTTGAACACAGAAAGATAAGTCTTCCTGACTCTGGGAGTAGCACTCTATCCACTTCACCATCTAGCTGCCCTCCTTGACAAGTAAAGAGTCAACTAAATTCACGAAACATTTATTAAATGCCAACAATGTGTAAGGCACTCTTCTAGGTCCTGGGTATACAAAGATAAAATAAAGCAGGACCTGCCCTCAAGGAGATTATATTGCACTGGGAGATTGAAAATATTTTAATTAAAAATAGATTTCCACTTCTATCACAAGATAATCTAAGAGCAAAGGAATGGGTGTGTTGCTATTTTCTTTTTCATTAAAGTTTTCCTTATGGATTCTTAATGCAATCTAGAAGGTCAGAGGTAGGATGTGATGACTGCTAGGTACCCAGCCAGTTCTTGGGCCCCAAACTGAAATTTCTAATGCCCTGATAAGGAAGAGTATTGGCAGGACTCCAACTAGCCTCATCAATCAAGTATAATACAAAGAGAACTGGCTCAGGAGTCAAAGGATCCAGGTTCAAATCCCCTATTCTTGAGTTTATAGCTCTGAAATTTGGCTATAATATTTCTTGGTGTTTTCAGTTTGGGATCTCTTTCAGGGGGTGATCGGTGAATTCTTTCAATGACTATTTTGCCCTCTGGTTCTAGGACCTCTGGGCAGTTGTCTTTGATAATTTCTTCGAAGATACTTTCAAGGCTCTTTTTTTCATCGTGGATTTCCGGTAGACCAATAACTCTTAAATTGTTTCCCCTGGATCTATTTTGTAGGTCAGTTGTTTTGCCAATCAGATATTTCACATTTTTTTTTCTATTTTTTCATTCTTTACGTTTTGTTTTACTACTTCTTGATGCCTCATAGATTCATTAGCTTCCACTTGCTCAAGTCTAATTTTTAGTGAGTTAGTGTTTACATTTTGCTTTTGAGTCTCCTTTTCCAATTGGTTGATTTTGCCTCTCAGGGTGTCCTTTTCTCTCTCTAGATTCTGAATCTCCATAGCCATTTCACCAGTCTTGTTCTTTAGGGACTTGATTTCATCAGTGGATTTTTTTCCATTTTTTCCATATTTTCTTTTAGCTCCCTAATTTGGTTTTTAAAATCCTCCTTTAGCTCTTCCAGCAGTGCTTTTTGGGCTGGAGACCAGTTCATATTACCTTTTGAGGTATCTGATGTATCTACAGTATCGTTACTTTACTCTTCCATATTGGTATTTTGATCCTGCCTGTCTCCATAAAAAGAATCTATTGTCCTTGGGTTTTTTTTGTGTTCTTCATGTTGGTTTGCCTTTTGCTGGCTTTACAACGAATTTCTACCTTTGGGCCTCAGGGCTTTCTGTCCCAGCTTTCTTATTCTGGGGGTTGTGAGTCTAGAATTATAGCCTTCGGTTTCCTGAGGTGTGGGGGAGGGGTCTGGCTCCCTGGCTTCTCACTCCCTATGGGTGCTCGCCAGCACTTGCTTTTCAGAAATGGTCTCAGCTGTTTGTTATTTGAGCTGATGTCTGGCACTTCCCCTAGGGGAGCAAGATTACGTCTGGGGTCCTGGCATTGACCCCTGCCGACTCTGCCCCTATGGGACTAATGAACTTCTACTATTTGACCACCGAAGCCCCACTACTTTCTGCTCAGTTCCAGCATTCTTTTTTTTTCCCCCCGAGGAATTCTCTGGGTGGGGAGGGGAGGGATTAGAGCTATTTATCTGGCCATTATGCCTCCCGGAAGTTCAAGTACCTCGTTTCATACGTTTGGGCTGCAAGCCTCAGGAGTTGGTATTTCACGGCCAGTGGCATTGCGCTGCCTCTTGTTGCTTCCACAGACTGCCATCTTGTGTTGGGAGGCCTGGGGATCTCCGCCAGTTTCGGGCACCCAGCTTTCTCCCAGCCCGTCTCCCACGTGGATTTCCCGGCCGGCCGCTTCCGCCTTGGTCTGGAGCAGCTCCGAACCAAGCCCTCTCTGAGCCTACAGATTCATGCCTCTGGCCTTTCAGACTCTCCCGGCTCGGAAATTTGCCCCACGCAGACTCCTCGCAGTTTCTGACTCTCTCAAATCTGCTCAAATTCACTTTTTTACAGGAATCTGACAGACCTTGTGAGAGAGCTCCGGTAAGACGCTGTCTTCATGCGGCCATCTTGGCTCCGCCTCTCAAATCCCCTATTCAATCATTACTTGTGACTTTGGGTGAGTCACTTAATCTCCCTGGGTTCCAAGCTCCTTACATATAAAATGAAGGGATTGGATGAGGTGACCTCTGAGATTGCTTCCAGATTTCCATCAAGTATCTGGTGATGAATCAATCAACAAGCATTCAATTAATCACCTACTTTGTGTACTGTTCAAGGCCCTGGAGGTTAAAAAGTCAAATTTTTAAAAAAAGATATTGAATTAAATCTGCAGCCTAAAGCTCTCAAACATCTAGGCGAGCAGCAAAGATCCTAATCTGGCCCCACCATGGTATGAGAGTTGTCAGGAAGGGACTTGACAGGGGAGCAGTGGTGAAGAGATGCAGTAGAGTGAAGGAGGAACATTTTGTTGATACAAGTGCCCACATGTTTCCCTTAGGAGGCCCAACCCCTCAATACTGGGAGAGGTATGGGAGCCAGAGAATAGGATCTCTGACCACTTCTCCAACACCTGCAGTTCTGTCTTTGCTTTAGGGTATGTGATTCAGCATATCCTGGCCTCTACATGTTCCAACTTTCCTAGTTTTCATTTATTGTCCCATTTCATTCCCAATATGTTAGCCCCCCAGCCCAAGAATAGAACAGCTGGAAGAAGAGACTACAATCTGACTGTCTCAATCTCCAATTTGCCCTTTTCTTCAACCACCTTCTCTTTAAATTATGGTTATGGGATCCAGGCAGGAATGAGTTATCTGTGTTCTGCCCATTGGGAACTCCAGATTGAGTTTAGTATTCTAGTTGACAAATATTTATAATGTATCTACTATGCTCAAGGCACTTTGCTCCTTACAGGAAATACAATAAGGAAAAATAACAGTAGCCTATCCTATCCTACCTTAGAAGCTACCTAGAACTCTATGATTTCCATCAGTATGGCTGCTGCCTCCACAGATACAGATCATGACCCCTCTGCAATGTACTAAATGGTCTTGGACAGTCACTGTGGCAGAGAATTCCATCAATTGTTGACCAACTAAAGAGCCTGGTAATGAGCCTCCCTGAACTTAGTTCATGGGGCACCTAGGTGGTACAGTGGATAGAGCACTGGGCTTGGAATGAGGAAGATTCCTACACGTGAGTTCAAATCCAGCCTCAGACACATTCTAGTTGTGTGGTTCTGGGCAAGTCACTTAACCCTGTTTGCCTCTATTCCTCATCTGTAAAAAATGAGCTGGAGAAGGAAATAGCAAACTACTCCAGTGGCTTTGCTAAGAAAACCCCAAATGAGGTCATGAAGAGTCAGACACGACTGAACAGCAGAGCTTAGTTTAGTTGGTCCTCAGGTCACAGGCAAAGACTTGTCAGTCTGAAGTCCATCAGCAGAATCTAGTGTTACCTCTGTGTCATGATGAAGCCTCAGACTAAAATTTTAGTAGAAGAGGATGGAAGGAGATAAACATTTATTAAGCTCCTTGGATAACCTGTAGCCTCAAGACTGTAGGTTCCCCACCCCTCTCCTACTCTGTGCCAGATACTACAAACTTTACAAATGTTGTCTCATTTGAACCTCACAATAACTATGTGAGGGATATGCTATTATTATCCCCATTTTACAGTTGAGGAAACTGAGGCAAATAGTAGTTGAATGACTTGCCCAGGGTCATACAGTTAATAAATGTCTGAGGTCAGAATTGAACTCAATTCTTCCTGACTCCAAGCTGAGCAGAAGGTACTTGAAAGAAAA